>NC_041410.2:76812842-77116176 GCF_900747795.2 Erpetoichthys calabaricus | reverse complement strand
CACGCGCGCGCACTGCGCGAGAGAGAGCAAGGGCTGGCCACATAAGGCAGAGAAGGCAGTTAAAGAATGCACCCGGCTTGTTTTTAAAGATTTAAATTAATGTATGGTTTTATTGGCTTCAGAAGTGACGTCAGCAAAGGGGCTGGCTTCGGAAGTAATGTCATCTGAGGCGCCGGAACCTTGCAGGATTTCCCGGGAAAGGTCTGTAGGGAACTGAGAAAGACAGTCAGCACACTCAGCCGCCCCACGGTCAGATGTTTTATTACACTTACTCAGACCCTTTAGCTGCCTCCTACTCGCACGTGTGTGACAATAATTATATATACAGTATATAAATAATCAATTCCAGCCCATGCAAGGGCATCAGCAGCCTTAAAATACTCTGTTTCAGTCCAGGTCACAAGTACAACTCCTCACAAAAAAAAACCTCAGGAGTCGTTTTTGGTCCTCAGGAGCATAACACACTCCTTTACAGCAACCAACAGCTCAGCCACCAGGCACCTCTTAATCTGGCGTGCCTCGCACTACCTAACCCCTATTAATTCTCTCCAAATGATCAATCCTCCTCTTGCGGCCACAACTGTGCTTATAAAGCCTTTTCCATTACCAGGATTGGCTTACCTAATCATAGGGAGATACCATTTAAGACCTGCCGGGGAAATCGTACACTTCAAGTACAAATCAAAATATCCGACAACATATACTTAATAAAACAAACAACAAAACAACAAAAACATTTATATCTAACCTCGAGGTTACTAATATACAAACTTAAACATTACAGTACACGTACACTACTAATACAACTATGACTCCTCCTATAGCTATCATTTGACCTTCCCAGGCACCCATGACTGCGTTTAGCATCTGCGCCACCTTTAAAACATCACTCGGTAAAAATGGTATGTTACACGCGAGTCTTGCTCCCGAAACATACAGTGAAACATCTGAAGAAAAAAAAACTTAGCAAACAACCCGATGATAAGACCAAAAATCTTATAAAAGTTAAAAAAAAAAAAAAAAAAAAAAAAAAAAAGTTCCTTTTTTTTTAGTTGTAAACTTGCTAGTATATTGCTCATTGTGGTTAATACGTAAAACTTATTGAAAGTCTTGCCCCGTATCTATCCGTACTATAAATATATCAGCGTCACGGTGAGGCTATAGCGTCACACACCCCCTCACTCAGACCCTCGATATCCTGCATTCGAGAGAGAAGCTCGGCACATCTATTTTGTTTCCCTTGTATATACTTCACTGTAAACTTGTATGGTTGCAAGGACAAATACCACCGCGAAATTCAAGCGTTGGAGTCACGCATCCATGCTAGCCATTGCAACGCACGATGGTCAGACTCCACAACAAAAGGATGACCTAGCAGTAATACTTCAAAAAGTCCACGGCCCACTTAACTGCCAGTGCCTCCTTCTCAACAGTGGAATATCACATTTCCCTAGGAAACAACTTGCGACTTATATAGACAACAGGGTGTCTATCGTCTCCTTCACCCTGCAACAATACAGCACCCAGCCCCCCTCCAGAAGCATCTGTCTGTAAACAAAAAGGTAAATTATAATCAGGACATTTCAAAATAGGGTTACAACATATTACATTTTTCAATTTATCAAAAGATTTTTCACATTCTTCAGTCCATTTCACATGGTTGGGCTCTTTCTTCTGTAAGAGATTAGTAAGTGGGATGGCAATCTGTGAAAACCGTGGAATGAACTTCCTATACCATCCAACCAGTCCTAGAAATGACCGGACTTGTCTTTTGGTGTTAGGATGTGGACGATCCTGAACAGCCATAACCCTGTCCACCTGAGGTTTTACAAATCCTCCTCCAATGGTGTAACCCAGATATTGTATCTCAGATCTGGCTAATACACATTTAGCCAGGTGTACCACCAGGCCGGCTTACTTTAACCTGTGAAAAACATCAGCAAGATGTGATAAATGCTCATGCCAAGACTCACTGTATATTACAATGTCATCAATATAAGCTCGAGCATAAGATTCTGCTCCTCTCAAAACAATATCCATAAACCTTTGGAAATTGGCTGCAGCTCCGTGTAATCCAAAAGGCATGACGGTGAACTGATACAGTCCACTAGGCCCTTTAAATGTCGTGAGGGGTTTAGCTGTGTCTGCTAATGGCACCTGCCAGTATCCCTTGCATAAGTCTAAAGTTGATAAAAACATAGCTGGACCCAGTTGTTCTATCAGTTCATCCACCCTTGGCATAGGGTAAGGATCAAATGCAGAAATAGAATTTAGTTTGGAATAATTCACACAAAACCGAATTTGTCCATTCTTTATTGGGACCAGTACTACTGGACTACACCACTCACTGGTAGATGGTTCTACTATACCTAATTGGAGCATGGACTGTACTTCCTTCCTTAGCGTTTCCTTCAGACGAGCTGGAACTCTGCTGCATGTCTGTCATACGGGACCTGGAGAGGTGAGGCAAATATTATGCTCAATTAAATTAGTCCTACCAGGTATTTCGCTGAACAGATGCTCCGGAATCACTGTTTTTAACTGTTCCTGTTGCTTCTCCGAAAGATGGTCCAATGCAGGTAGATCGGCAGAAGATGATGTTGCAGGCAGAAACTGTTCCGGTAATTCCTCTTCATCTTGAATTATACGAATCAAAAGCTGTACCTCAGGATTAGCTTTTTCCCTCCACTCTTTCAGCAGGTTAATATGGAAATCTTGATTCTTATTTCTAAACCGGTCAGGCATATAAATTTCGTAATTTACTGGGCCTTTTTGTGAAACAATCTCATATGGGCCTTGCCATTTTGCCAGCAAACTATTAGTCGATAGGGGCAACAATAATAAGACTTTCTGACCGGGTTGAAAACTGCGATTATGTGAGGCTTGATCATACCAGGCTTTCTGCTTCTTTTGTGACTGCAACATGTTCTTTTTAACCAACTCGGACATAACTGACAGTCGATCTCTCATTATAATAACATAACTTAGAATATTCATGTGTTCTTGATCACTGACATTTTCTAATGCTTCTTTCAGCACAGCTAAAGGGCCTCGAACATTTCGCCCATAGACCACCTCAAATGGTGACAATCCTGTGGAAGCCTGAGGGACTTCTCTGTAAGCAAAGAGCAAGTATGGCAGCCATTGATCCCAGTTCGCCCCAGTGTCAGACACAAACTTTTTTAGCATTTGCTTCAGTGGCATTGAAGCATTCTACTAGGCCGTCAGTCTGTAGATGGTAAGGTGTGGTTCTCAAACCCTGGATCCCTAACAGACCATACACCTGTTTAATTAGCCCAGCTATAAGATTAGCCCCCTGGTCGGTCAACATTTCCCTAGGGATGCCAACTCTGGAAAACAGCTGAACTAGGGCGTTAGCAACCTGAGTAGCCTTGACCTTCTTCAATGTGAATGCCTCTGGATATCTAGTTGCATAATCACATAGATAGATAGATAGATAGATAGATAGATAGATAGATAGATAGATAGATAGATAGATAGATAGATAGATACTTTATTAATCCCAGTGGGAAATTCACATAGGACCACATAGAAATTCACATAGGACCAGTATGTAACGATGCCCATTACTACTACGTGGTAGAGGACCTACAATATCCATCGCCATTCTACTAAAAGGCTCCTCTATCACAGGTAATGGCACTAACAGAACTCTGTCTCCTTTAACAGGTCCTACAAGCTGATATTCAGGACAACTCCTGCAGTGACTGTCTACATCTTTAGAACAACCTGGCCAATAAAAATGTTTAGCAATATGGTCACTAGTCTTAGTTTGCCCTAAATGCCCAGCCCATGGGATATCATGCCCCATTTTTAACACCTTGTCCCTAAACTCTTTAGGTAATACCAGTTGTTTGCCATGCTCATCTTGGTGGTAAAGAATATCCTGGTCTAACACAGAGGTTTCTCCTGTAACTGACTGATGTTGTTTTTCGGCTTTGACAAAACAGGACTGCAGACTGGAATCGCCACGTTGTAAAGCCCCTATCTCCCCTGTAATGAAAGGTGAGCAGTCAAGATCTCTGGAGGCAAGAGTAATGTATCTAGGGCAGGTGTGCCCAAAATTTTTGCCCGTTTCCACTCCCTGCGGGTCTTACGGACTGAGTCCTCATTCCCCTGGGAAAAAGGCAAAGTGCTTCAGTCCTCCTGGTCACTTTCTATGGCTGTAGCTGCTTGAGCTCTGGTCAAGACCCGGGATTCCTGCACCAGGCTCTGCTGCAATATGCCATCAATATCCGGCACATCCAGCACAAGCAAGGCAGGGTATGGCATGTCATCCACTATTCCCACTGATATTGCATACATCTGGCCTCCTATCTCAATGCACATCTTCACCAGAGGATAAGAAACCTCATGTCCGTGGATGCATCTCAGAACCACCTTCCTGGATGTCGACAGCAATTTATCATCAATAATCTCGTCTCAGCAAGATTTGGGTACTCCCAGTATCAATCAGTGCTGTTCTGGTTCGACCAGCTATTTTTACTTTAACTACCTTTTCTTGATTCTTCTGCACTATTTTCCAAGGAATTGGGCACGGAACATACAGAATTTATTTTCTTCACACACTGCACTACTTTTGGCCCTAGGACATTGTATTTTCTTGTAACCCGGCTGTCCACAAAAATAACATATTACACTGGCTACACCCCCATCCCTCCCGCTGTTAGAGGTAAGAGAACCATGACCTACCACAACCTTGGATGCACCAGGAAGGATTGGATAAGTCATTAGAGCCCTACTAGTTTTGGTCACTTTTTGTAGGTTCTTGGGATGGCCTCAAGCAGTTTGAAAGACCTTTGCCAGTTCTGCGGCTTGGCGTGAAGACTTTGGCCGATGTTCTAAAATCCAAGTCTTCAGCTCAGGCTTCATCACCTGCAAAAACTGCTCCAAAATAATAAAGTCAATTATCAATTTATCGTGTTGTTGGGGTTTAAGCCAACGAGTGCATAGATCCTTCCATCTGGCTTGTAGCTCTAATGCAGATTCACCCTCCTTCCATTCTGCAGTTCTAAACCACAGACGATAACTCTCTATAGTAATCTCAAATTTATTCAATATGGCTTGTTTGAGTGACTCATAGTCTAATGACTCAGAAGGATCCATGGCCACAAAAGCTGCGCGAGCCTTGCCAGTTAATAGGGGTACTAATCTTATTGCCCATTCAGTTTTTGGCCATGAGAAAACAACAGCCATTCTTTCAAGTGTGGCAAGGAATATCTCTACATCTTCGTCTTCCTTATAGGGGAGGAACTTTGGACCTTCCACCCACCTGGTAGATCCTGCAGCAAAGTTACTGGTGTTAGCCTCCGCACCCTCCGTGTACATTAGTTTGGGACTTACAGGTGGTGAACGAACCACTCCAGAGTTCTTTGAAGGACTTCCCTCGCGTCCTCGCTGTACCTCCACCTGCAGTAACGTAAACTGATGCTGCAACGACTTCCTCCTCAGCTCTTATTGTTTCTCCTTGTGCTCCTGTGCTTGTAGAAACTGCTGGAACATTCTTTCCAATGACTGTGCCTCTTTAGACATTGCTTCCGATGACTCTGGGGACTGTGTCTGTGGTTCTTCACCTGACAATGAAGCTGGAACGGATGCAGAAACCTTCTTGGGTGCCATCTCTGCTCTCTCTAAGATCTTCCAAGTCCCCCAGTCGATCCCACCACTGCCACCAAAATGTCATAAGCCGTCTACTAAAACAGATGGCCTGCTAGTAGTTTGGGACTGACCAGGACTGAGGGGGTAATAAGAGAGGCACGAGAGAGGCAGATGTTCAACACAAAAGGTAATTTTATTATTCCACGATAGAGTAGTGAAGATGAAAAAAAGCAGTTGTTGATGTAAAAAGGATGCACAAAAACGTATAAATAATCCAGTGACAAGACAAAATCAAATTATGAAGAAAAAAAGAAAAAAAATTAGAAATTGGAAACCCTAATATTATATATATATATATATATATATATATATATATATATATATATATATATATATATATATAAATAAAATCAATTCCAGTCCGCATCAGCAGCCTTAAAATAATCCAAAACTGGACTCTTTCACTCCTGGTCACAAGTACAACTCATCACAAAAAAAATCTCGGGAGTCATTTTTGGTCCTCAGGAGCCTAACACACTCCTTTACAGCAACCAACAACTCAGCCACCAGGCACCTGTTAGTCTGGCGTACCTCGCACTACCTAACCCCTATTAATTCTCTCCAAACGATTGTTCCCCCTCTTGCGGCCACAACTATGCTTATAAAGCCTTTTCCATTACCAGGATTGGCTTACCTAATCATAGGGAGATACCACTTAAGACCTGCCGGGGAAATCGTACACTTCAAGTACAAATCAAAATACCTGACAACAACTTAAACATTATGGTACACGTACACTACTAATACAACTTGGACTCCTCCTATAGCTATCGTTTGACGTTCCCAGGCACCCGTGACTGCGTTTAGCGTCTGCGCCACTTTTAAAACACCGGTCGGTAAAAATGATATGTTATGCGCGAGTCTCGCACCTGAAATATACAGTGAAACATCAGAAAAGAAAAAAAAAACTTAACAAACAACCTGATGGTAAGACCAAAAATCTTATATAAGTTAAAAAAGAAAATGTTCCTCTTTTTTTTTCTCGTTGTAAACTTGCTAGTATATTGCTCATTGTGGTTAATATGTAAAATTTATTGAAAGTCTTGCCCCGTATCTATACGTACTATAATATATCAGCGTCACGGTGAGGCTATAGCGTCACAAATTTAGTTTGTCTTTTGGTGACTGATATTAGAACACTATATACAAAGTGCTTGTTATTTTCACTTAAATTAAGCCTTTTAAATCTGTTTATTTCTTAGTGCAAAAAGACAATATCTTTAAAATGTGGCCTTATCAAGATGAATGGATTTAATTATGTATGTAAAAAGTTCTAATACTTTTTATTCTTTTCATGTAAGGAGGAAGAAAGGCGTACAACATCAGCACTTGCAAGAAAAGAGGAAGAGAAAAAAAGGGAGAGTCATAAGCAGGCAATTCAAAAGGTAAAAATGCTTCATTTAAATGTTTAAGGTTACTAGCTGTGTGTCTTTAGAGTTTTCCATACCTACTGAGAGAAAAGCTTTTGAAAAAGGATATGGGATAACTTTTTATAGGATAGGATGCAACATTTATCTTTACTACTCCTTTATGACATTACTGTAGTTGTGTTTTTGTTAAAATATATCTAGCATTAATGATTGTGAGGGACTTGTACTTCATTACATGTTCTCATGATGTCTGATCAAATTTTCCTCCTACTCTGGTTTCTTCCCACATGGTCAGACAGATGTGTGTTAGGTTAATTATGAATTAAATTTATCTCATTTTGAATGTGAGTGTGGTTGTGGGTGTGTGAGTGGGCCCTGAGATGGACTGGTGGCCTGCTCAGAGTTGTTTCCTACCTTGAGCCCAGTGCTGCCAGGAGAGGCCCAGTCACCCTTTACCCTGAATTGAATTAAGACATTTGAGAATTTATGACATGTTAAAGTGAATAAAATTTCCCTGTAAATATACACAAAATAAATAAACCCAGTCTTTTGTTTGTAATACATAACCCCAGAAAAATAATTCTTTAGTTAGTTGGTGGATCCAGCTGCAAATTTCAGTGCAGTTATGTGGGAAGAGATGCAGCAATGTTAAAAATACTGATTCTTCTTGTTAGAGATGTTTGCAGTGAGAACACAAGAACAAGACATATCCACATAGGTTTGGCTCAAGTAAAGAGAATATTATTGATTTTCCTCCGACTCTTTGCAAAGCTAATTTCAAAATATGCAGGTAATCAGCATGTCTTCAGTCATTAAGAAATCTACTTGTTCACACAGAACCATTTTCACCTAATATATAGTTAAAATAGTGCATACAATGTATATCCATCCATCCATTTTCTAACCCGCTGAATCCAAACACAGGGTCACGGGGGTCTGCTGGAGCCAATCCCAGCCAACACAGGGTGCAAGGCAGGAACCAATCCCAGGCAGGGCGCCAACCCACCGCAGACAATGTATATGAAATGTGTAATAAAATCATAACTATGTAATATTAGCAGTAATTGAGGAAATGGTAAAATAATGATACAGATAGGAATATTAATAAATAGACGTATGTGGAAAGCAAAAGGATAAATAGATACTAAATCTAAAATTAATATCTATGGTTTAAAATGATTTTTTTTAACTAATTTTGTTTGCTGCCTGATGAATTTATAATGAGAGCATTATTGCTGCATGAAAACTAAAAATACTCAGGTTGGGGAGCATGTACTGGTACAGTGGTCCATTCCCACCCTCTGGAAATGACCTATCTGCACCAGCCAGGTGGTACAAGGGGCATCCCCTTGGCCTGGTCCAGCCACTCGAGTCCTCAACAATGAGGATCCTGTGAGCCAGATCATCCTCGGGGAATCGCGCTACATGGCCATAGTGCCATAACTGACACTCCCTCACAATGCAGGTAATGTGCCTCAATAGCGACTCTGTGAGCAAAGGCTCATTCAACACAAAGTCAAACAAGCGGTACCCAAGGATTCTCCAAAGAGACACAGTACCTTTAGGAGCTCAGTCTTCATCTCAGGTCACTGGAGAGCGCCCATGTTTCACAACCATATAGTAAGACAGGAAGCAGCAGTATTCTGAAAACTTGGACCTTTGTCCTTTTGCATAGATATTGGGAGCGCCACACACCCCTTTCCAGTGACCTCAAGACCCCCCATGCTCTCCCAATCCATCTACTGACTTCTTAGGCAGAGTCTTACTTACTGCCGAGGTAAGCAAACCTCTCGACAATGATGACACTCTCTCCTCAGACATACACACTGCTGATGGCTGTGCCTAAGAGATCATTGAAGGTCATATTCCCACCATATTTTAAAGTTTGCCAAATTTTTTGCTAGTAGCTTAATATCTCAATGGAAATGAAAAAAAAAATTAATTTTCACATACCAGTTGTAAGAAGATCAAAAAGCATCTTAAATTATTTGTATTTTAGTAATGTACTGGCAATATGACAAATTGCAAGATTTTAGTAAGAGGTGAGGAAAATGCTTTTTATGGTAACTTTTCCTTTGTTTTTCCTAGTACAGTACCTTCTTTAGGTTTTCAGAAATGCACAGTTATATACCTGAATACTGCGATAGAGGAAAAGGTCATCAGAACCACTTTCAGTTGTGCAATATTTCTAAAATATCATATCTCTTTGTTTCTCATCATAACTAATTGATAATATCAGTACACACTCATTTATCTCTATTTACAACAATAACAACAACAACATTTATTTATATAGCACATTTTCATACAAAAAGTAGCTCAAAGTGCTTCACATAATGAAGAAAAGAAAAATAAAAGACAAAATAAGAAATTAAAATAAGACAACATTAGTTAACATAGAATAAGAGTAAGGTCCGATGGCCAGGGGGGACAGAAAAGACAAAAAAAAACTCCAGACGGCTGGAGAAAAAAATAAAATCTGCAGGGGTTCCAGGCCACGAGACCACCCAGTCCCCTCTGGGCATTCTACCTAACATAAATGAAATAGTCCTCTTTGTAATTAGGGTTCTCACGGAAGGACTTGATGATGATGATATTTATAATTAAACTTTATATTAAAATTATATTTTCACACTTAGGGAGGTCAAAATGGTGGTGGAATTTTTTCATGATTACATATGCATCACCTAGATTACGTGCAAATTAAAAAGAATTATAGTCACCTAAAAACATAGCAAAAGTATTAGTATTATATAATATTTGTTGCAATAAATTGTTATAGGTAAAACTGCATCTAGCTACATTTAATTATGATAATGATGGTGGAAAAAAAAATCATAAAATTAAATTTATTACCAGGAACACGACAGGGATGTAGTAGTTTATTGTTCCCATTACATCTTTATATTTACAGTATATGGCATGTTCAGTGTTTACATGTTATTGTTAAACTGATGATGTATAAATTAAAATAAAATTAATAATAGTTACTGAAAGAATATTCTTTATGTTGAATACAGTTTTTAATATCGCGTACACATTTATATTTCCATGATACAAAAAATTTGGATGGTTGTTTAAATAAAATTCCTCTTCTGGTTGAGTAATTTTTCTCAAATTTCATATCTATTTTCTTTTTATCATTATAAATATCTATACAAAATTTGAAACATCTATCTGTAATTATAACCATAGCTTGGTTGAAAATTTGCAAAAGTATTCAGTTAAAATACTGCTTCCGGTTGCCGGAAGTGGCCCAAAAGTTGATAGCCTTCCTTATTTTTGATACACTGCCTGTCCAAAAAAAAAGTCGCCACCAAAAAAAAAGGTCACACACTCTAATATTTTGTTGGACCGCCTTTAGCTTTGATTACGGCATGCATTCGCTGTGGCATTGTTTCGATAAGCTTCTGCAATGTCACAAGATTTAGTTCCATCCAGTGTTGCATTAATTTTTCACCAAGATCTTGCATTGATGATGGTAGAGCCTGACCGCTGCGCAAAGCCTTCTCCAGCACATCCCAAAGATTCTCAACTCTGGAACAGGGTAAATCTGGACTCATCAGACCACATGACCGTCTTCCATTGCTCCAGAGACCAATCTTTATGCTCCTTAGCAAATTGAAGCCTTTTTTTCCGGTTTGCCTCACTGATTAGTGGTTTTCCTACGGCTACACAGCTGTTCAGTCCCAATCCCTTGAGTTCTCTTCGCATTGTGCGTGTGGAAATGCTCTTACTTTCACTATTAAACATAGACCTGAGTTCTACTGTTGTTTTTCTTCGATTTGATTTCACCAAACGTTTAAGTGATCGCCGATCACGATCATTTAGGATTTTTTTCCGGCCACATTTCTTCCTCGAAGACGATGTGTCCCCACTATCCTTCCAGTTTTTAATAATGTGTTGGACAGTTCTTAACCCAATTTTAGTAGTTTCTGCAATCTCCTTAGATGTTTTCTCTGCTTGATGCATGCCAATGATTTGACCCTTCTCAAACAGACTAACATCTTTTCCACGACCACGAGATGTGTCTTTCGACGTGGTTGTTTAAGAAATGAGAAGCAACTCATTGCACCAGTTGGGGTTAAATAACTTGTTGCCAGCTGAAAGATAATTGCCCATGTAATAATTATTCAATAGGAGGCTCGTACCTATTTGCTTAGTTAAATCCAGGTGGCGACTTTTTTTTTGGCCAGGCAGTGTATAAAGCAGGTGTACAAAATCTCATTGACCTATGTCAAAGCGTTTTCGAATTCGTGTTTACACATAATTTCAAAATTGGTATTTTCGGACTCAGGAAGGTCTAAAACGTCAAGATTCATCAAAATCTTGAGGTCAATAGTTTTTTTTCACGATTCCTATACTTTCTCTATACTATGTATACGAGAAAGTAGTAAACATGCACTAAAAACCCATGTTCAGCTTACATTTTCGTTGTCCAAACTTCAGAAAGATTTATGAACTCTGCATATACTGTACAATGGCAATGTGTATAGGTTTCATTAAAGCAATAACCTTAGTTATTTTTCATGTGGCTATAAGCATCATTCATATACTCTTAAATAATGAGAAATTAATGTCAACTGCAGGATGTACTCACACATACATATGTCCATCCATCCATTTTCCAACCCGCTGAATCCGAATACAGGGTCACGGGGGTCTGCTGGAGCCAATCCCAGCCAACACAGGGCACAAGGCAGGGAACCGATCCCGGGCAGGGTGCCAACCCACCGCAGACATACATATGTGATCCTCAGTTTTAAGTTACAAAGAATAGTTCAGGGTAAAAATAAATTTTAATACGATTAGAAAAATAAGTAAGTAAATGAAGATTTACTTTATGCAATGCATTTCACAGAATGCACTACCTCAAGACATTAGCTATACAGTGAATTCGAAATATATTCAGACACTTTCACTTTCTGCACACTTTATTGTGTTGAAGATTTAATTTTAAATAGATAATTTTGTTATTTTTACTCATCATAGGGATAGCATGTGGTGAGCAGTGCTAGGTTTTTTGCCAGACATAGTGCTTGGAATTCTGCCCAAAGAGTACAATTTTTGTCCAATTTCAACCAGAGAATCTACAGTTGCGTTTGAAAGTTTGTGAACCCTTCAGAATTTCCTATATTTCTGCATAAATATGACCTAAAACATCATCGGATTTTCACTCAAGTCCTAAAAGTAGATAAAGAGAAACCAGTTAAACAAATGAGACAAATATATTATATTTGGTCCTTTATTTATTGAGGAAAATGATTGAATATTACATATTTGTGAGTGGCAAAAGTATGTGAACCTCTAGGATTAGCAGTTAGTTTGAAGGTGAAATTAGAGTCCGGTGTTTTCAAGCAATGGGATGACAATCAGGTGTGAGTGGGCACCCTGTGGTATTTAAAGAACAGGGATCTATCAAAGTCTGCTCTTCACAACACATGTTTGTGGAAGTTTATCATGGCACGAACAAAGGAGATTTCTGAGGACCTCAGAAAAAGAGTTGTTGATGCTCATCAGGCTGGAAAAGGTTACAAAACCATCTCTAAAGAGTTTGGACTCCACCAATCCACAGTCAGACAGATTGTGTACAAATGGAGGAAATTCAAGACCATTGTTACACTCCCCAGGAGTGGTCGACCAACAAAGATCACTCCAAGAGCAAGGTGTGTAATAGTCGGCGAGGTCACAAAGGACCCCAGGGTAACTTCTAAGCAACTGAAGGCATCTCTCACATTGGCTAATGTTCATGAGTCCACCATCAGGAGAACACTGAACAACAATGGTGTGCATGGCAGGGTTGCAAGGAGAAAGCCACTGCTCTCCAAAAAAACATTGCTGCTCGTCTGCAGTTTGCTAAAGATCACATGGACAAACCAGAAGGCTATTGGAAGAATGTTTTGTGGACGGATGAGACCAAAATAGAACTTTTTGGTTTAAATGAAAAGCGTTATGTTTGGAGAAAGGAAAACACTGCATTCCAGCATAAGAACCTTATCCCATCTGTGAAACATGGTGGTGGTAGTATCATGGTTTGTGCCAGTTTTGCTGCATCTGGGCCAGGATGGCTTGCCTTCATTGATGGAACAATGAATTATGAATTATAATAGAAATTTCTAAAGGAAAATGTCAGGGCATAAATAAAGGACCAAATATAATATATTTGTCTCATTTGTTTAACTGGTTTCTCTTTATCTACTTTTAGGACTTGAGTGAAAATCTGATGATGTTTTAGGTCATATTTATGCAGAAATATAGAAAATTCTAAAGGGTTCACAAACTTTCAAGCACAACTGTATTTTCTCATGCTCTCAAAATCCTTTATATGCTGTTTGACAAACTCCAAGTGGGCTGTCATATACCTTTTACCAGAATGATTTCCATCTAGCCTCTCTACCATAAACACTTGATTGATGTTGTGCTTCTGACATGTTTGGTTCATCTTTCTGACAGGCACATAAAAAACAATTCATATTATCAGTAAAAGTTCTGTTAACATGGGAATAGAAGACTCTTTTTTAAAAACAGTATCATAAAAAAAAATTAAAAGTCACTTGAAATTAAATGCAATTTAATTCAATGGCACATTGCACTATCCATCCATCCATCCATCCATTTTCCAACCTGCTGAATCCGAACACAGGGTCACGGGAGTCTGCTGGAGCCAATCCCAGCCAACACAGGGCACAAGGCAGGAACCAATCCCGGTCAGGGTGCCAACCCACCGCAGGACACACACAAACACACCCACACACTAGGGACAATTCAGAATCACCAATGCACCTAACCTGCATGTCTTTGGACTGTGGGAGGAAACCCACGCAGACATGGGGAGAACATGCAAACTCCACACAGGGAGAACCCAGAAGCAAACCCGGGTCACCTAACTGCAAGGCAGCAGCGCTACCCACTACGCCACTGTGCCGCCACATTGCACTATGCCCCAAGTAAATAGAACATTATTGATTTCTCTCTGAATCCTTGCAAGTGGTTAATTATAAAATATGCAGGGAATGAACATATCATCAGTCATTAAAAATATATTGGTTCACCTAGATCCATTTTAACCTAATACATAGCTAAAATGGGGAATAAAATCATAACTTTGTAATATTAGGAGTTAAGTAAAGAAATTA
The DNA here is from genome assembly GCF_900747795.2 of Erpetoichthys calabaricus. Lineage (NCBI taxonomy): Eukaryota > Metazoa > Chordata > Cladistia > Polypteriformes > Polypteridae > Erpetoichthys > Erpetoichthys calabaricus. Next base: position 77,101,991 of record NC_041410.2, on the reverse strand, counting down.
TAAAAAATGTATACAAATAATGTATGGAAGTAGATATATAAACAGACTGACATATAGAAATAAAAAAGAGAAATCTAAAACTAAAAAGTCATGGTTTAAGCTGATTTTTACAACTAATTTTGTTTGCTGTGTATAGCATCCTTCAGCATAAAGCATAACTGTACCAGATCACAAATATTTTGGGTCACTTCTTAATGTGTAAACAAGGACGATTTCTGGCTACTTGGCTCAAAATCACCATCTAGTGGAATTTGTGGAAAAAGTTCTTCTTTTTTTTTTTTCTTTCAAGATTTATACCAAAAATGATAAACTGTTTACCGTTATTGCAGTAACAAATAATATTCTGGTCCATCTCGGAAAAAACAGTGTAAAAGGGATAGTAATATATTAATTACTATTTAGGAACTACATAATCGCATCTAAATGTATGTTAGTTAGAATTCCCAGTGGGGACTGGGTGTGTCTTGGATCCCCCGCGTATATATTTTTTTCTCCTGTCCTCATTAGTCATCTAACCGTAGCATTGGACATATCATTATAATCACAAGAAATGTAAAAATGAATTTACAGTTAAGGACTGTATCTACTGTTTGTATATGTGCATTATTTAAGTATTTGTTATTGTTTACTAGTTTAGGTATTTCATTAATTCATTAATATACTCAAGTATGTGTAATTTGTGTTTTTTTTCTTTAACCTCTTGTAAAGCATTTTGCATAAAATACTTTGTAGGAAAATGTGCTATAAAATTCTAGTGGTGTTGTAATCTTTTTCTTATTTTATATTTAAGATGGGACTTAAGGGATGGTGACAAGCTATTTCTGATGTTCAGTGACAGGGACTTGGGAATACAACTGGGTATCTCAATATTGTTCTTGAGAAGTTATATAACATCATGTCTGTTGTTCACCCCTCCGTAAATAAGCAGTTTCTGAAGGATAATGGTTCATACTACAACACTAATAGGGTCCTGAATAGCCATAGAAACACAACTGTAAATTCAGATTAATGTAGTAGCCTCTCTGCTCACCAAATTTCAGTGTAAATGACTTAATCAAAGTACTGTACTTATTCACTGTCAGCTAACCTGCAACAGCTGCTGGATACATTGGAGACAAAGTGGGCCAACATCCCCAGGCTGCAAATGTAACATGTTTTAGAGTCAGAGCCCTGATAGGTTTAGGCTGTTTAGAGGGGCAAAGGGGAATGTCACCCCCTGATCTGTGTTTTTTGGTTGATCTGTACTGTATACCCACACATTCACACCATTTTCATGCAAGCGTAAACTAGCTTACATTGTACGACACTACCCAATGGACGTGTGTGATTTTATGACATTACATTACATGATAGTTTGCTATCTTTTTGTATTTTAATAGACATTGATTTTCTATTTATTAAAGGATGTTTTTTGAGCTTTACTTTAACAGATAACGTTTAACTTTTACAACTCACTGAAGGAATGTCTCATAATTACAATTTAAGTTCAATTTGAACTAAAAAAAGAGGAAAACTTCACTTGTATCAGAAATGTTTATAATTACAATAAAAATAAGTGTATTTGTAATATTTTGTGTAATATTTGTTTGCAAAAAATGTATCTTTAAAGCAGATGCTTGAATTAAGTAACCAGGCAGTCCAACAGTAAAGGAAACTGGAGAAACCTATTGGGCCAGATAGATAAATATTTTGTTAGCCATTAATGGATACTCAGATAGAAGTGTTCTACTGAGAAACTACCAGATTAGAACCTATATAAGATGGCATCTATATGCAGATTTCAAACATGACCTAGCCTGGCATGGGTGGGATTATGGGGTTGTTGTTTGGCTGACTCGGTAGACATTTTCAAGGACATGAAGGCACAACGACAGGTTTCCACCTATGCCTAAATAGGACTGATCAAAGCACATTAGACTAGAACCAGGGGAGTTGGCCCTGCACTACAATGTCACATGTACTCCAGAGGTACTTCAAGGAAGAAACATACATTTAGGCTGACAGCGTAACCCAGAATCTCTGTGTCTCTACCATTCCATCCATCCAGTGGCCATGCCAGGTCAGAGTCCTGGGGTCTCTGCCATTCCATCCATCCCATGGCTATGCTGGGTAAGAGACCACACTGGACTAGGAACCAACTGGTTTATTATGAAAAAAAAAAGCATCTGATAGTGTAAGCTTATGGAATATTTAGACCTCTAACCAGCTGAACTAGTACTGATCTGAGTTGTACTGGTATTATGTTATTACGTTTATTTGCTTCTTAAATTGATTTATAAGGTCTGGATAAAAGTGTTAACTTTCTCTGCCCCTTTTTTTTTGGTACTCTGTCTTGTTGCCTGGAGTTATAGATATAAAAGAAAAGCAGAAGTAGTTAGTTACAGTAGCAGTCAACCCAGACGGTAGCCAGCCGATAAGAGTAAACATACAAGGGCTATTTATAATTTGGGACACTTTGTTCAGGCCTATGTAATAAAGGGTCTGAATGTGAGAATAGGGTCATCATAGGACCGTACCTTAATCAAGGTCTATGTGACCTACATCTTTTTAAAATGCCCAAAGTTGCATCTACTGTAAAATGTTTGCACATGCATAATCCATATACAATACAATACAATAGTTTATTTTTGTATAGCCCAAAATCACACAGGAAGTACCACAATGGGCTTTAACAGGCCCTGCCTCTTTACAGTCCCCCAGCCTTGACTCTCTAAGAAGATGAGGAAAAACTCCCCAAAAAAAAACCTTGTAGGGAAAAATGGAAGAAACCTTGGGAAAGGCAGTTCAAAGAGAGACCCCTTTCCAGGTGGGTTGGGCGTGTAGTGGGTGTCAAAAGAAGGGGGTCAGTACAATACAATACACAGAACAGAACAAATCCTCAATACAGTATAAAATAAAACATTTTTTAGAATTAAAAAAAAAACATAACAATTTTAGAAGTACAGAGCAGAATTTAACAGTAGATGATATCACATAATAAGATTTGGATATTTTTACAGTCATGGAGACCTCATCCATCAAGCTGCCTCCCCCATTTGGCCATTCCACAGCTGAAACAGTGCTGGGCCAGCTAATCCGATGAAAGGACCCCTCTTTCCCATGATTCCTGCAATCCTCCATCAGGGATGACTTTACCTTAGGCAGGCAAAACAACTTGGCAGGTGGGCCGTGGCACCAAGTGCCACATTTGAGTACCGAGAAGAGAAACAGCATAGGTGAGGGTTAGTATCCAATTATAACTCTCATGTTACTTATGTTTTAGTGCTAATAACTAACAACAGAGATGCTGTCTGTACAGTTAATCAGCAGTTCTAGTCATTGATATGCTAAACTGAAGTAGCGAGTCTTCAGCCGGGCTTTAAAAGCTGAGACCGAAGGGGCATCCCTTATAGTAGCAGGCAGACTATTCCACAGTTTAGGGGCCCTGTAACTAAAAGCTCAACCTCCCATTGTTATTTTATTAATCCTTGGAACCATAAGCAGACCGGCATCTTGCGATCTTAATGTGCGCTCTGGTTTGTAAGTCATGATAAGTTCAGACAAGTAAACTGGACCTTGGCCATTTAATGCTTTATATGTTAAAAGAAGGAGTTTGAAATCTGCCCTAAACTTAACCGGGAGCCAGTGTAAGGATTTAAGAACTGGAGTTATGTGTTCATATTTTCTTGTTCTTGTAATAATTCTTGCAGCCGCATTTTGGATTAACTGGAGGCTGTATAGAGAACAGTTTGAACATCCAGTGAAAACCGCATTGCAGTAGTCAATCCTACTAGAGATAAATGCATGAATTAATTTCTCAGAATCCTGTTTATTTAGAAAGCACCTTAATTTCCTAACATTTTTAAGATGGAAAAAACATGTTTTGGACAACTTTGTAATATGCGCTTTAAATGACATGCTAGAGTCAAAGATAACTCCTAGATTGCGGGCTGATTCAGTAAAATTAATTGGGTTTCCAACTGAGTTAAATGATGACAAAATATTGTTATGATCAGCGTCATTCCCTCCAAAAATGAACATCTGTTTTATCTGTATTTAAAGACAAGTAGTTCTCATTCATCTACTCCTTTAATTCGCTAACACAACTAATTAAAGACAACATCGGAGAAACTTCATTTGATTTAAATGAAAGTATAACTGGGTGTCATCGGCATACGAGTGAAAATTAACATTATGTTTCCTAATGATAGATCCTAGTGGAAGCATGTAAAGTGAAAACAGTAAAGGTCCCAGTACTGAGCCCTGTGGGACACCATATTGAACTGCTGTGTATAATGATGGAGTACTGTCAGCACATTTCTGTACATATTGGAATCGATTTGACAAGTAAGAACTAAACCAAGCGAGCACGGTGCCTGTAAGCCCAACATCATTTTCTAGCCTGTGCAGTAAAATAGAATGGTCAGTGGTGTCAAATGCTGCACTGAAGTCCAACAACATAATTACAGTGGAGTTTCCTTCATCAGAGGATATCAGAATGTCGTTTACAACCTGCGTTAGTGCCGTTTCTGTACTATGACCAGAGCGAAAACCAGACTGGAATTTCTCAAATAAATTTTAATACATAAGGTGTGTCTGAAGCTGACTGGCGACTACTTATTCTAGTATTTTAGAGAGAGAAACGGTAGATTTGAAATAGGCCTATAATTATTTTGTATATGTGGGTCTAGGTCTGACTTTTTAAGTAATGGTTTAATGACTGGCACTTTTAGTATATCAGGTACTGTGGCATGCAATAATGAACTACTGGTAATGTTTAGAATAGGCACTGCAATAACATCCATTGCACTTTTTACTAGTTTTGTTGGCACTGGATCTAGGGAACAAGTAGTGGGCTTCATTTTCGAAATTAAAGTTAAGACTTCCTGCTCAGTTACAGGATTAAAATTACTAAAGTGCTGAATGCAATATAAGACAGGGTCTGCTAAGCTAGTATTTGGTTTGTACTGTGATGCAGAGATCTGGGATCTTATATTTTTAATTTTCTCATTGAAGAAGTTCATAAAGTCTGTACTGCTAATATCTGTTGGTATTTTGCACTGTTGATCTGAATTTCCATTTGTTAATTTAGCCACTGTTCTAAACAGTACCCGAGGATTTTTATTATTGCTATCTGTTAATGTAGAATAGTATTCTGAGCGAGCTTTAAAGAGGGCTTTTTTATATTTATTAACACACTCTGTCCATGCAATTTGAAAGAAATGTAGCTTTGTTGTTCTCCATCTGCGCTCCAGTTTTCGACACTCTAATTTAAGAGCTCGAGTGTTTTCATTAATCCAGGGAGAGTTTCTATGTGCTTTGATCACTTTTGTTTTAAGGGGAGCCACTGTGTCCAGAGCATCTCTCAAGGTCACATTATAATGTGATGTTAGCTGATCTAAATTGTTTTCCACATTTACATTTGATGTTAACTGATCTAAATGGTTTTCCACAATTACACTCGACTTACTCAAAGTATCTATAAATTTTGAAGCAGAATTACAATCTAGATGTCGCACTGTCTTTGTTTTAATCTGGGAGCGTGTTGGCAAGGGCAGGACTAAATCAAATGCAATTAAGTAGTGATCGGAAATAACTTCATTTAATGGAGTAATATTTAAATTTTGAATTTCAACTTTGTAAATTATAATTAAATCTAATGTGTGGTTATGATTATGAGTTGGACCTTTGACAATCTGACAAATCCTACTGAATTTAACAAATAAGTAAAACATTTGCTAAAAGTGTCAGTTTCCACATCAATGTGTACATTAAAATCCCCCATCAGTACTACGTGATCATAATTTATAGCCAAATCAGATAGAAGGTTGCTAAATTCAGTCATGAACATTGAATATGGCCCTGGTGGTCTGTAGACTAGTACTATAATTGTGTTGGAATCTGTTTTAATATTTAAAATGAATGCCTCAAAGGATGTAAAGTTGCCTAAATTTTTAGAAGTGATTTGCATTTTGTTACAATGAATTATTCCAAGGCCTCCTCCTCGACCTGAATCTCTAGACTTATGAAGGAATGAGTATCCATCTGGTGACGCCTCTGCTAGGGGAACAGTGTCACATTTACTAAGACAGGTTTCAGTGAGAAGACACAGATCAGATTTTGTACTTAATACAACATCATTTACCAAAACAGCTTTAGTGCCAAAAGAGCAAATGTTCAATAAGCAGCATTTAAAACTGCATGCTTCTTTCTGAACTGGTGATATATTTTTTGTTTTAATTCAAAGTAAATTTCAATTACAGATGCCCCTGGTTGAGGGTCTGGTTTTATCCCTTGGTCTAATTACACCGCGCGCCTTATTTTTTGGTTATCAATTAATTTAAGGTTTGTATCAAGACTAAATTTACTGGATGCCCCACGACAAAGGTTTATGGGTCACAGCTTCATGAAAGTAACAGGTGGGATAAACAACAGCCTGTGATTTAAGATCACATGACTGTGGCCTGGATGGTGCCCTAATCAGCCAACCAGGCAGTTTTGCTGCCATATTTTGGAATAATACATAAGATCCCCTCCAGTTAGGATGAAGACCATCTCTTCTGAAAAATCCAGGCCTTTCCCAAAAATCATCCCAACTGTTCACAAACGCTATGCTTTTATTTGCACACCAGGTTTATAGCCAGCAGTGAAGGGAATGCCAGATACAACTAAATTCCGACATTTTCTTTTAGCTTTGATGCATAGAGAGATGAAGTTCCTCTTTAATACCTCAGATTGCTGTAAATAAATATCATTAGTGCCGACATGCAACAATAAGGTAAATACTTCATCGTCGACGACACGGTCCAATGCGGCCTCTATGCCAGAAATCTTGGCCCCTGCGAGGCACTTAACATTAACTGCTGGTTTAACATAGTTTGGAATTCTAACATTCTGCATTATGGAATCGCCAATTATGAGCACTTTCTTATTCTCAGTTTCCACAGGCGCGCTGCAGAGTGCTGAGAATCTGTTCTGGGTCTGAATTGGTGACCTGGGTGCCGGGGGACTACATTTTGGATTCTTGGACCCCTGTCTTACCCACTCGCCCTGTGGCTGAATTGGTGCTGCTGACTTCGGCCACGCACTGACTACAGTGGGACCAGGAGAGACTGTAGCCGAATCAGAACTAGCCGAATTGTCTAAACAAACCGAGTCGATCCAATTTTCTGTTTGCATATCTGTATGATGTAGTGAACACCAATCTAAAAATGGTACAAATGTGTGGTACCAATCTGCAAGAGGACCCAGATTGGGTAACAGGAAGTAAAAATTGTATTAGGTAGTCCTCTAAATGTAATTAATTTAAGAAAATCAAAAAGGCACTGTTCCCTGATTTTAGCAGTAGTTTAAACATAACCCATAATCCTAGAAATGACTCCATGCTAGACTTCACAAGACTGCCCTCACTTTGTTACAGAAAAACAGAGCTGGTAATCTGTAAAGTCAGATAATAGAATGCATTTTGGAGGTGAATTGGGATGTTAAAATTTTCTTTAAGGAAAGAAGTTTAAGAGAATAGCATCCTGTTTTTCATCAAAGCAGGGTTTGCTGATCCATATGGTTATCTTCATATATGATATTTAGTTGTGCTTTTGTTTTTGAACTTTGTGTATTTTTCTTTCTTTTATTTCTTACTTTCACTTTTATTCATTGATTTTTCCTAACTGTCTTTTGTCATCTGTTATGTGTGGGACTGTATTTTTAGATGAGCACAAAAAGTGCTGTGTTGTTCCACACAAAAGACATTTAGTTTATATCAATAAATATTGCCTTTACACCAAGTGTTTACAATTTTCAGTCAACAAGACTTTATACACAAATGATTCACTGAGAAACTTTCTCCTGGAAAAAAATGTTTCATAGCTCCAGTCCACAATTGTGGAACCAACAACGCAAACATCTGACAAGCAAAGAATGGAATAGACGTCTTGGTCTTGGAAATTATGTTCATGATACTTTGAATGAGCCACCGCTTTGAATAGCCTTTTTTCCCCTAATTTATAGCCAAAGGCACCTAGCAGTCCCTACAAATTTGGTATATGGTGTTTCTGGCCAAAGGTTTATGCACCTGAAAGCTTTTACTGATATTCCTTTAAGTAAGAGTAACCTAAGGACCAAGTTATCACATTAATTTTTTCTCATTCAGTTTCTTTGTATGGGTTGATTGTGTGAGTTAACTCTTTGATGCTGCTTCTAATTCAATATTTAAGTAGCAGTAGTTCAAACCAAGTGAAATATTAATTGCAGTGTCTTTAAAAATCTTATAATTTCTTAACCACTTTTTCTAATGAGGATTACAATGGCAGCAAGCCAAGTAGGTCTGCCCAGACTTCCATGTTCTCAGCTACAGATTCTAGCTCTTCCCAGGCGTTGCCAAGTCAGCCATGAGATCTAATCCCTTCTTCCTGGGTCTCCCGCAGGATATCTGCACAGTGGGACTTGCCTGGAGCAACTCTAGGGGGAGTCACTTGGGGGGCATGTTTACAACATGCCCAGACCATCTCAACTGGCTCATTTTGATCTGGAGGAGCAGCGACTCTACTCTGAGGCTCTTCTGAATCGCTGAGCTTCTCACCCTGTCATGGAGAGCCAACCCAACCCAGCCATGCTGGGAAGAAGCCTAATTTCTGCCATTTGTACTCGCTATCTCATTCTTTTGGTCATTACCGATAGCTCATGAACATAGATGAGGATAGAGATATAGATCAACAGGTACACTGAGCGTGTTGAATTTAGACTCACCATTATGGACTGGTACAGCGGCAACAAAACAGCTGCTGACACTTCAGTCCGTGTATCAATTTAAGGTTTCCTTTTTCCATCACTCATGAACAACATCCCTAGATACTTGAACTGTTCCAGTAAGGGCAGTTGTTTCCCCCTCCCTGCAGAGAGAAATCCACTCTTTTCTGAGATAGAACCATGACCTCAGAATCTTTATTTTTGTTTTGTATCAGTACCTTTACTGAAACCTTTAACTAAGTCCAAATTTTCAGATATCTGCTAAGCACAACAGAAGTGCAGCACCTTAGACAGATGGAGATACCAATAAAATCTTGATTTTTTTTTTTTTTTGCAGGAGAAAAGAAAGTTAGCAATCAAAAATGCAGCTCAGCTATGGGATTCTCATTTGCAGAAGTCTGACTCTGCCAGTAGGGTCTGTCTAGTGATCCCAGTACAGAATGAAAGTAAAGAGGAGATCAACTTTGAAGATGGCTCTGAACAGAACAAAAGGTTGGAACATGAGCCAGATGAGCTCAGGTAAACAATCAGCTCTTATAAAACAAATTGAGGTAGACATTTTTAAGATGAATGTTACACAATACTTTTTTTTTACATCTGTATGTTTTAAGCACACATTTCAAACTTCTATACTTCCAATTAAGAGAAAATATTTCAGCAGTGTTATTGACCAGACATTGATTTGTGAAACTGGATGTGTGGTCTCTCAGCTTGTAATTTTTTTCAAGCAAACATATGCCATTGACAATGACTAATTAACATTTTAGAGTGTCACATGCGTAAAGTAATTGAAATACACAAAAAGAGGGTGTTTAAGAATTTGATAACCACTGAAACTGCTTGGGCTCACAGTCAGTTTAACAATTAGGCAGGAAGAGGTGCACTACATAAACTGCTTACACTGGATAGTGCCTTCAGATTGAGAAGTTACAGGAGGGATGGTTCTGAGAGATTAGAGCTAACATGAACAGAGCTGTTACAGTCCATAACCCACAATCAACAGCATCCCTATGGTTCCATGGAACAGCTATGTATGGCAGGGGTGTCAAACTCCAGGCCTGGAGGGCCGCAATGGCTGCATGTTTTCATTCTAACTCTTTTCCTAATCACTGACCAGTTTTCATTGCTATTTAACTCATTTTCCCTTCATTTTAATAACCCTGTTTTTAAGGATTCAGTCCTCTGAATTTATTCCTTTCTTCATTAAATGAGAGCCAAACAGAAATGAGATGTGAAACAAGCCAATAGATGACCAGCTAAATTGGGACTTCAAACTCCAAACAATTTTCACTCTAACCAGTCTCTTAATGAAAAGCTGATTCTTGCTGTTAATTAAACTCGTTATTTAATTCCACAGCTTGTTGCTGCTCTCATTCTGCCATGGTAGACATTTCTAAAACTGTTGATTTTCTGTTTTTTTCTAAGAACATGATCAAAATATTTTGGTGACCTGAGAGATCAACCTTACTGAGACCTTCACCTTTCGTTATTTTCAGATATTACGTGCTGGGCACAGGTGAGCTGGTCATGTGGCAGCTTGTTTTGTGTCTCATTATTGTTTGGCTGCTAATTAAGGAAAAAGAGACAAGTAAGGGGTCTGAGTCAAGTTAATTAAAATTAAGGCAAAAGAAGTTAATTAGCAGCAAAAACTGGTCACTAATGAAGAAGATGGTTAGAATGAAAACCTGCAGACACTGTGGCCCTCCAGGACCAGAGTTCAACACCTGTGATGTATGGAAAATCTAGAGAGGTTTGCAACAGTGCATTTTAGCTAATAACTCGCATATATGACAAAAGGCTTCTAAACAGACAAAACAAACATCTCATACATTGGTAATTACAGTGCATCCGGAAAGTATTCACAGCGCATCTCTTTTTCCACATTTTGTTATGTTACAGCCTTATTCCAAAATGGATTAAATTCATTTTTTTTCCCTCAGAATTCTACACACACACACCCCATAATGACAACATGAAAAAAGTTTACTTGAGGTTTTTGCAAATTTATTAAAAATAAAAAAATTAAGAAAGCACATGTACATAAGTATTCACAGCCTTTGCCATGAAGCTCAAAATTGAGCTCAGGTGCATTCTGTTTCCCCTGATCATCCTTGAGATGTTTCTGCAGCTTCATTGGAGTCCACCTGTAGTAAATTCAGTTGATTGGACATGATTTGGAAAGGCACACACCTTTCTATATAACATCCCACAGTTGACAGTTCATGTCAGAGCACAAACCAAGCATGAAGTCAAAGGAATTGTCTGTAGACCTCCGAGACAGGATTGTCTCGAGGCACAAATCTGGGGAAGGTTACAGAAAAATTTCTGCTGCTTTGAAGGTCCCAATGAACACAGTGGCCTCCATCATTCATAAGTGGAAGAAGTTCGAAACCACCAGGACTCTTCCTAGAGCCTGGGATAGTTTATCCCATCACACACCAAGAAAAGACATAATTCAACTTAAATTGTCTATAGCTCTGTGATCTTACATCCTGGCCAAGTTATAAAAATGTATATCTAAAAATGTAAAAATTATGTTTTAACTGATGGTAGTGGCGTGTAACATGTCTGTATGTTCTTGGCAATCTGATTATCCATCGTTCCATTTTCAAACCTGCTCCATCCTGAGCAGGGTCACAATAATCTCACAATGAGCCTATTAATTGTAAGTGGATTCTGAGCCTCACATACAGTATACAATATTTAGTGCTTATCTTGTAAATTATCTTGGATGTAATTATTGAAAGACATAAATCAGTTACCTGAATTGAGGCATATTTCTAGGAATTGTGGCATAATATCGAACAATAATTATTTTCTCTTTGGACAGGCCCCTTGAACCTGAAGGAGGAACTGGAGCACAGTGCCTGTCTGTCTCGGATTCACACCTAGCAGAACTTGATGGTAATACTTTGCGACTTTTTGGTACTGGTGCTCTAGATGCTTTGGAAAGAGGCTGGGGACTGCACACTGCCTCCGTTGTGAGCACTATCTCCTTTTACTACATTGACTATGAACTCATTGCAGCAATTTTGTCCAGGATACGCATCAAATTCCCTAATGTTGTGGTAAGTGACAATCATTTATCACTCTTGCTGTATTACTACGCTGTAAGGCAGTCATAGTTTGAAACACACAGGATTTCTGATTCTTCATCTTGAGCTGAAAGATGATCAAATTATGGCTAAGATTTTTTTTCAGTATTTCTGATGTCTTTTAAATATTGTTGCAGTTATCTGTATTACTAAGAAATCCTTTGCTTAGGTATACTTCAACTAGAAAAGAGTGTATTTTATTTGTTGCATTTATTGGTAAAAACAGAAATTGCATGAACTGCATCCAAGAATGGAGAATGGTTCACAAAAAATATCATTGTACATGATACAAGGTCTGTTCGGAAAGTATCAAGCCATGTAATATGAAAAATTAATACATTTATTGAAGAGGATACAAGATACAAGAAACATTGTACATAGGACAATGACACCTCAGTCCCCTTCAAAGTAGGCACCCTAGGACCTCACACAGTTCTCCTGTGTCATATTCTCCTGAATCTCATTGACAGTCTGAATCTCTTCCCTTTCAAAGGTGATTTTAGTTTTGGGGAAAGCCAGAAGTTGCATGGCACCAAATCTGGGGTTTAGGAGGGCTGAGTCACCTGGGTGGGTGATTTCATGTTTGGGACAGACTTATACTGTCAATCGCCGATCTTTGTTGATTGCAGCCTGTACATGTTCAACATTCTCACGTGTCCTGCATGTTGCAGGCCTTCCAGAACGTGGATTACTTTCAACAAAAAGCATTTTTGCCACACTTTAAGTTTGCACCGCACTCATTGCATTGTCTCCGAAAGACTTCTGAATTGTCCGAATAGTTTCCACAGATGAATGTTCAAGCTTAACACAAAATTTGATGCAGATTCGTTGCTCTACTCATATAGACAGGGTGGTCAACCAAGTGGATCAGCTTATGTGCACAGAAGAAGCCAATGACAAGACCTCAACCACACCCTAACTAACTGGTCTTTTCATCAAGCTACAGCTCAACCTGGACTACTATGGCTGCCCATAGCCAGAATTCCATAGCTGATAGGGTGTGGCTGTAGTGATATAATTTTGCTAGCTACTGAGGACCCTGTGTGTGTAAAACCTTCGAAGAGATACAGCAGTACCTCCCGCTAAAAGAAGGTGCTACCAAAGGCGAAGAAGGAGATGAGGAAGATTGTGGGTTCGCTATCCCTGTGTGGATAGTGCTTTGAATACTGAGAAAAGCACTATATAAATGTAATGAATTATTATTATTATTATGAGCTCCTTAACAAAGAAAGAACGCTTGCTGAAAATTCTTCCTGCGTCTGGAGAAAGTCAACCACAAACAGCTCAAAGCATTGCTCACCTGAACCATAAGTATTATTTTGATTCTGAGAACTATTAATTGTAATTTAATAGATAGGACAAAGTCATGATGCATTGTGGTATTGGTGTAACTGTAATGTAAAGATAACAACCATGTGGAGAATACATTCTAGCACTTTATTTTTTTTTCCCTAAATTCAGTCAGAAAGTACAGAGCAGCATTTCATATGCAAGCTCTCATAAACACAGAGATAGAGAGAGTGCTGTTTGTGTGGGTTGGTGATAACCCAGCGCAGAGGCTGAGCAAATGAACACAATCAATAAAACACAAACTTATCCATATTGAAAACATGAATTACAAGCTCAGATTCAGAAGTTATGTGCCTTTTTCTATAAGAGAGAAAAGATCTTTTTACACCAAGAGATATAATTTGCAAGCTATGTGCTATTTTCTGTAAAAGAGAAAAACTTCAGCTAAGCTTTCTTTGGCCACATCTGAACCCCAACATAGAAAGTGAAAGTGTTTAATGCCGGTTTTCTTGATTTATGAATCTCCTTTATAAATTGTACAGCTCTTGTCATATTTTTGGTGTCCCGTCCAGAAATTTTGAGGTTTATAAATGCACGTGATTGAAACTGATAGATTTAACCATTGCACAAAATTGGCATTTCGCTATGTTAATTTGTATTATTTCTACCTTCCATATACAGTATTTACTATTTGTGGGTCCTAATATATTTTTTGCTATGTTTTGTCAGACTTAAGGTACACATTTTTTTTTTCTGTGAAATGATTTTTTTTTTTATAAATATTGATGTTGCTTATATTTAACATTTAGAAAGATTTAGATGACTATAGTTAGCTTAACAGTTATCATAGTTGAATTTTTGACAGCTTTTTTTCCTTATAACTTTACATTTATTTTCTCCCCTTTCTCTCCTTCCATCTCTTTTTTTGTCTAGCATTTGGTCTTCTCTGACTCTAACATTTATCAGCTACATCAGTTGGCTGCCCTGGCTCATGTCCGCAGACTCGATCATCTGACTATCCATCCCCAAGGAAATCCAGTGGTCAGGTTAACACTTTGGAAGTCCTATGTCCTTTTTAGACTGAGCCACCTCAAACTGCAGAGGATTAATGATCAAGAGGTCAGTCCAAAGCATGCTGCTGTAGTTCTCTCTTAAATGAGACAGTGTCCTTTGAGAGTTATTGCTTTTAATAATTTGCATTTTGATTAATATTTAAATAGACTCTGCATGACACTGAATATTCTAATACTCTTCTTCCTTAATTAGCATTTTACTGACATTTACATTCTTTCTGTACTAACATAATTATTTATGTTTATACAGTAATGACTGTTTTTTAAATTTTATTGATTTTATTGTAAATGATTACAATGACTAGGTTTTTTAATTAGGTTAAGTAATTAATTACAATATACAAATCATTCTTGAAAAGTTCATTTGACATATTTTACTCATTTTTCTTTAATTTTAACTAGCAGATTTAGATTGTACACTCACTTTTTTTTGTATTTTTTTTTCTTTAAAGGCTGTGCAGCCCAATCAATATGAATGTGTATTGCACCTTACATCCAAACTGATATAGTTTGTTACGGAGTACTAATTCAACAATTAACTGCTATTTAAATGCATTTAAATATAAACACCACGGTAAATTTTCACAAAATATACACTTTTCTTGAATCCTTATAATAATATGCAAACTTCTTTTTATTATTTGAATTATTTGCAGCTCTGTCTTATTATTGTTGGATAAATCAAAACGATTGTTACATTTATAATCATATCACTAAATTGTAATTATTATTAATGTTTTGTTTTATTTAAATGTAAATTATATCATGGGCGGCACGGTGGCGCAGTGGGTAGTGCTGCTGCCTCGCAGTTGGGAGATCTGGGGACCCGGGTTCACTTCCCGGGTCCTCCCTGCATGGAGTTTGCGTGTTCTCCCCGTGTCTGCGTGGGTTTCCTCCGGGCACTCCGGTTTCCTCCCACAGTCCAAAGACATGCAGGTTGGGTGAATTGGCGATTCTAAATTGGCCCTAGTGTGTGCTTGGTGTGTGGGTGTGTTTGTGTGTGTCCTGCGGTGGGTTGGCACCCTGCCCGGGATTGGTTCCCTGCCTTGTGCCCTGTGTTGGCTGGGATTGGCTCCAGCAGACCCCCGTGACCCTGTGTTCGGATTCAGCGGGTTGGAAAATGGATGGATGGATTATATCATACATAAAAGATGTTCCAATAATAGTGAAATGTGGCATATTTAAAGTGGCAGACAAACTTTGAGTAATTTATTCACTTTCATTGCTAGTTTTTGGTGTTCATAGGTGAGATAAATAACAAAAATATGACCTTGACAGCACAGCAACTGAATGTAAAATTAAAATCCCAAATGATTCATCAGACTAATAGTATGACAATCATACACCCACACGCTTTTTGCTGCTGGCCTCTTGGAGGCCTCATTGTAAATCTCATATTATTTCAGGTTATAAACTCCAGGAAGAAAGTGTTCTAGATGTCAAATTTTTAAATAAACACACATTTTTTTTCTTTTAAAGTTTGAAATGATTTTCAAAGTACAAACCTGGACACGATCCTGAAAATGCCCTCTGTGATTTTAAATAAGTTGGTGCTGTTCACTGACATTTTTCACGTCTTCTTCCACTGTGTGGATAGTGCTTTGAGTACTGAGAAAAGTGCTATATAAATGTAATGAATTATTATTATTAACAGGAATACCTCAAGGCCTCACTCAATCCACTTAGAACATTCAGTTTTAGTACGTGATGATATATATATATATATATATATATATATATATATATATATATATAATATATTCACGGCATTCGTAGTCTGTGTCACAATCTGATTGTATGGGTGGTTACCTACCAGGTAACGCTTGTGGTTGGCCAGCAATCTGCTAACATCCGCCACGGTGCCCTCAGTTTGTGAGGAGCAGATCATAGAATGGTTGAAATAGTTTACTGTCAAATAAATGCAAAGAGTACGCGACACGTGTTTCGCCCTCATTCTGGGCTCATCAGGTGTACACACTCCACTGCACTTCCCTCTCGGGAATCGAACCTCGGACGTCAGCGCCAGAGGCGATGCCCCTAACGTTGCGCCACGGCGTGTGGTTCGTTTATTTGACAGCATGTAGATCGGGGTAATTACATTCACGGCATTTGTAGTCTGTGTCACAATCTGATTGTATGGGTGGTTACCTACCAGGTAACACTTGTGGTTGGCCAGCAATCTGCTAACATCCGCCACGGTGCCCTCAGTTTGTGAGGAGCAGATCATATATATATATATATATATATATATATATATATATATATATATATATATATATATATATATAATATAATATTTATATTGTGAAAGCTGCCTGGACATGGAGACAGCCAGGTGTCCAAAAGCACACACATTTATTTATACAACTACACAAACCAGCACAAGAACATCTCATAGTCCTTTTCTTCTCACTCTCTTGCTGCCTCTGCTCCACTCCTTGCAAGCTCCGTCCTCTTCCACCCGACTCCGGCTCTTGAATGGAGTGAGGCGTCCCCTTTTATCATGTCCCGGATGTGCTCCAGGTGCTCTGTGATGGTCTTTGGACAGCACTTCCTAGTGTGGCAGAAGTGCTGCCTTTGCACCCGAAAGCACTCCAGGAGTACACAGTTCCTGGTTCGGCAGCACTTCCTGGTGTGGCGGAAGTGCTGTCCTCCAGGGCTCCAGGACCGTCCAGGCACCCCCTGGTGGTGGCCACGGGTTCCATCAGGGTTGAGCTTCCCAACTCCATCTCCATGGCCCTGATGGACTCCGGGGGGGGGGGCTGCCCTCTTAACGCCCAGGGAAAGATAGTGCTCCTCTCCCGGTCCGTCCTTCTGCCAGGTGTCCCGGTGGGGCAGGATCCCTGGTCGTCTGCCACAATATATACAGTGGTGTGAAAAACTATTTGCCCCCTTCCTGATTTCTTATTCTTTTGCATGTTTGTCACACAAAATGTTTCTGATCATCAAACACATTTAACCATTAGTCAAATATAACACAAGTAAACACAAAATGCAGTTTGTAAATGGTGGTTTTTATTATTTAGGGGGAAAAAAAAATCCAAACCTACATGGCCCTGTGTGAAAAAGTAATTGCCCCCTGAACCTAATAACTGGTTGGGCCACCCTTAGCAGCAATAACTGTAATCAAGCGTTTGCAATAACTTGCAATGAGTCTTTTACAGCGCTCTGGAGGAATTTTGGCCCACTCATCTTTGCAAAATTGTTGTAATTCAGCTTTATTTGAGGGTTTTCTAGCATGAACCGCCTTTTTAAGGTCATGCCATAGCATCTCAATTGGATTCAGGTCAGGACTTTGACTAGGCCACTCCAAAGTCTTCATTTTGTTTTTCTTCAGCCATTCAGCAGGTGGATTTGCTGGTGTGTTTTGGGTCATTGTCCTGTTGCAGCACCCAAGATCGCTTCAGCTTGAGTTGACGAACAGATGGCCGGACATTCTCCTTCAGGATTTTTTGGTAGGCAGTAGAATTCATGGTTCCATCTATCACAGCAAGCCTTCCAGGTCCTGAAGCAGCAAAACAACCCCAGACCATCACACTACCACCACCATATTTTACTGTTGGTATGATGTTCTTTTTCTGAAATGCTGTGTTCCTTTTACGCCAGATGTAACGGGACATTTGCCTTCCAAAAAGTTCAACTTTTGACTCATCAGTCCACAAGGTATTTTCCCAAAAGTCTTGGCAATCATTGAGATATTTCTTAGCAAAATTGAGACGAGCCCTAATGTTCTTTTTGCTTAACAGTGGTTTGCGTCTTGGAAATCTGCCATGCAGGCCGTTTTTGCCCAGTCTCTTTCTTATGGTGGAGTCGTGAACACTGACCTTAATTGAGGCAAGTGAGGCCTGCAGTTCTTTAGACGTTGTCCTGGGGTCTTTTGTGATCTCTCGGATGAGTCGTCTCTGCGCTCTTGGGGTAATTTTGCTCGGCCGGCCACTCCTGGGAAGGTTCACCACTGTTCCATGTTTTTGCCATTTGTGGATAATGGCTCTCACTGTGGTTCGCTGGAGTCCCAAAGCTTTAGAAATGGCTTTATAACCTTTACCAGACTGATAGATCTCAATTACTTCTGTTCTCATTTGTTCCTGAATTTCTTTGGATCTTGGCATGATGTCTAGCTTTTGAGGTGCTTTTGGTCTACTTCTCTGTGTCAGGCAGCTCCTATTTAAGTGATTTCTTGATTGAAACAGGCGTGGCAGTAATCAGGCCTGGGGGTGGCTACGGAAATTGAACTCAGGTGTGATACACCACAGTTAGGTTATTTTTTAACAAGGGGGCAATTGCTTTTTCACACAGGGCCATGTAGGTTTGGATTTTTTTTCTCCCTAAATAATAAACACCATCATTTAAAAACTGCATTTTGTGTTTACTTGTGTTATATTTGACTAATGGTTAAATGTGTTTGATGATCAGAAACATTTTGTGTGACAAACATGCAAAAGAATAAGAAATCAGGAAGGGGGCAAATAGTTTTTCACACCACTGTATACACGCACACCCACACAGTGATGGGACTTGGGCTCTGCAGGTACAAACAAGCACATAAAACCCCCCAGATTTTTTTTTTTCATTGAATGATTAATTTTCAGCTAGTGACTTCTTTTTTTTTTTCCTTAAAAATAAAGTAAACTAGTTTTGACACAAATTAATACATATTTGGTGGTAGCACTGCTGCTTTCATGTCACGGGTGCTCCCTGCTTAGAGTTTGCATGTTGTCCTTATGTCTGTGTGGGTTTCCTTTGGGTGCTGTGGTTTCCTTCCACAGTCCATAGGCATGCAGGTTGGGTGGCTTGATGTTGTTGAAATTGTCCCTAGATTGTACATGTGAGTGTGTGTGTGTTCAGCATGTGATGGACTGGTGCGCTCTCTAGGAATTGTTCCTGCCTTGTACCCGATCCTTGCTAAACTGGAAAACCAGGTTAAGATGGATGGGTGGTTGACTACATTGCAGTTGTCACTAATGGTGAGGTATACAATATTATCAAATATTCTGTGATTTTGTGTCCACATTGCTGAATGTTACTGGCAACATGTGCAGGTGCACAATAATCTCTATGACAAGTAAGCAGCTCAGATGGTAGCTGCTTCTAGTCTCCAGCACACTAAGTACATGTCACAATTGGTTCATCTGCTGGGAGGGAGAGATGACAATGAGTAATCACTCAGCCAAGACAGCACAGCTCCACTGAGGGATAATTTGTCATATATTGGTGGCTATTCATGCCATCATTATGCCTTTTCCACCTCTGTGAGGTACTGTGTCATTATCAAAAACTGTAGAGTGTTTAAGTATAAGGTTAACATGTACACACCCGTCATTCATTTTAGTTTAAATTATTTGGGTTTTGTGATTTAAAATGCATTGTCATTTGCTTGATAAGTTTGAAATGTTTTTTCTGTAAAAGAAGTAATGAGGAATTATGCATTCTTGCTGATATTTCCATTTAACTGACATTTTCAGTGCAAGTTTTGACTTGCATACAAAATCAGGTTAAGAACATTGATAGGCCTCATTGTAAATCTCATATTATTTCAGGTTATAAACTCCAGGATGAAAGTGTTCTAGATGTCAAATTTTTAAAATAAACACACATTTGCGCCCTGGTTAAAAGACACTGCGGCCGTAGATCTTATATGCTTTTCCTCCTTTTTAAATAAAAAGAATCGTGGACTCATTTATGCTGTAATGGTGTCCTGCAGCGGTGTAGCTGTTTCCTTCCTTCAACATATCCAAAACTTTTACCTTTTCTGCAATCATTTGCATCTTCTGTTGGCGCTTGTGCACGTTAATGCTGAATGAGTGAGATTAGTACTTCCTGGTTAATGCAGCACTCCGTCGCTGAGCCAATCAGCAGCACACAGGAACTTAACCGCATGCTCTGATTGGGTAGCTTCTCAGCCATCCACCAACAGAGTCCCTTGTTTCAATTCAAATGCGTCCCTTATTTGAATTCAAATGGGCAAATCAACTGAGGAAGCACACGTACTGTAGACCGCAGACATCCGCAAAGGAGTGAAAAATCCGCGATATATATTCACATATGCTTACATTTAAAATCCGCGATGGAGTGAAGCCGCGAAAGACGAAGCGCAATATAGCGAGGGATCACTGTATCTGGTTTTCCTCACTAATTACTCATAAAAATGTGGTCTGACCTTCAACTAAGTCACAATAATAGAAAAACGCAATCTGTTTAAACTAATAACACACAAATAATTGGACATCTTCCTGTCAATACTGAACACATTGCTTAAACATTCACAGTTCTGGCCAAAAAATGTATGTGAGCCATTGTATTTAGCAACCGGAAGAACCTACTCTTATCGGCAATCACTTCCATTAAACATTTCACAAAATGATTTGGATGAACTTTTGATCATTCCTCCTGCAAAATTGTTTCATTTCATTAAATTTTCATGGATTCTTTAAGTTAAAACCTCTCTTCATATTATGCCACGGTATCTCAATTGGGTTGAGATCTGGACTCTGACTTGGCGATTCCAAATGATGTTCTGCTTATACCATTCTGTTTGTGATTTGCCCCTGAGTTTTGGATTACTGTCTTCTGTCACCCATCTTCTACCGAACTTCAGGTGACATAGCACTAACCTCCTTTTCTTCAGTAAAATTTCTTGTAGACAATTTATTGTTCTTGCTATGACAGCAAGCTATCCAGACTCTGAAGCAGCAAAGCAACTCTAAATCACGATGTTCCTTGCCCCATGCTTTAAGGATGGAATGAGGTTTTGGTGTTCACTGCTTTTTTTCCCGCAAACACAGTGTTGTGCATTTCTGACGAAAAGTTCAACATTTGTCACCATCTGTCCACGGAATGAATATTGTCCCATAAGCACTGTGGACAATCCAGTAGGTCTTTTGAAAACTCGATATGTGCAGCAATGTTTCTTTTGGGGAGCACTGGTTTCCTCCTTAATGTCCTTACTGGAACACCATTTTTGTTTTTATTGTAATGGACCCATGAACAGAGACTTTGGTAAGTTCAAGCGGTTTTTACGTTTCCTTTGCTGTTATCCTTTGGCACTGCACACTGTGCTTTTGCTGTGATCTTTGTAGGGTGTCCAACTCTAGGTTAGTAGCAACAGTACTGAATTTCCTCCGATTGTGGACAGATTGTCTATATGTGGAGTGATGAACATCCAAACCTTAGAAATGTTTTTGTAATCTTTTTTCAAATTTTTGCCCCTGTATAGTTATTCTTTATATATTATTGGTTAACATGAAGAGGTCTTTCTTGAGAAGAAGAATCTCAGTCAGTAACCAGACATTTTATAGGGCAGGGCACCTCCAATCCACGACTAATATCTCATGTCTGTGATTAGAACAGTTAGCTTTAGGAGACATTATCAGTTTTGAGGTTCCTACACTTTTAACATTAAACAACCTGGAATGTAAATTTGTAAATAATGTGTTCAGTATTGATGAGAAGAAGAATTGTTTGTGTTTAATTAGTTTAGTATTGCAAGCTCATCACATTCTGACAGCCAATGAATGTCTCGCCAGGCAACAGCCATGCCTATATAAATGTTTCCCAGGTATGTTAAGTTCAGCCGCTATCAATGCCTTTTTTTCCCTTTTTCCATTCTGTTCTGGCATGACAAACACAAACAGACAAGCCTAACTTCTGTATCTGAGATCCAAAAACTGATTTTACTTCTTTCCTTGTAGCTGCATTGTACTTCAGGGTGAATACTCATTGGTTGTAAGCTTTTGTATAGACACAAGCCCACTCATGTAACTTCAGACAGAATCAGACTTGTTTCATTTTGTCCATACCAGTCGCAGACCAGTCTGAGTTGCTGGAGATGTGACCAGCAGCTGTTTAGTCTGACAAGAGCTAGGATTATGTATGAAGGCTAGCAGTAAAAATTACTGGAAAAGTCATACACTGTGATGGAAGCTCAAACCAAAGTGACATGAGAAATTAATGCAGAAATCCAAGGAACTGCAAGGAATTCACACATTTTTTTCTTGCAACTTTATAATAGGTCTGTCTCTAAAACTGTATTTATTATATTTATGTAAATATTATGAAAGATTATGAACATACATAAATATTCTAAAACTTTATGACAAATAGTGGTCCAGATTGCATGAAAACCAGCATACAGAATAGGTGATGGGCAAATAAGGAAATACGTCCAAAATCAGAGGAAATTAACAATTACAGGTTACATGTAGCAGCATATAAAATCCTTTTTGTATCAGGTGTTTTCCTTTGTCACATCCAACCTCTAGGGAGGCATTTTGTGTAAAGAAAACTAGATGGCACGCAAGAATGGCCCAGCAGAGGCCATTATGGGTGCTGATACCATATAGTCATTCACAGGAGATGACAGCTAAGTGTGGTCCGGTGTTACTATTTTTGGATAAACCGCACAGGACACCCTGGCAAATAATTGTGCTAATAAACAAGTCATAGAAGTGTACTGTCCTGATAGTGTGTCATTCAAGAGATTGTATTTTTGTCCATATTGTCTTCATAAGTAAATCTAGTGGTCATACACTTAAAAGGAGAAGCAGAGCTCACTGAAGATAACTTAATGCAAGTTCTGGTGATGGCTGAGCAGTTAATGGAAGACATTGTAGTGAGTGACATGAATTGAGTTATGATCTCAAGGGGTCATGAAATTGTGATCTCTAAAAAGGCACTCAGTGATCTATGGAGGTCGCTACATCTTTAATGCTGTTCTTTGACCGCCTTCCACAATTCCCCAGTTGTTCCCAAACATTTTGTGCTTTTCCTGTCATTCCCTACCTTGGTGAGTGTCTTTATGTAGCCAGCACTCTCGCATTCATGCAGCCAACAAAGGTCCCCTGGCCCTGCAAAGTCCATGTTTTGGCCAATGTAGAACTCACTTAAAGGCAGCTGTGAGTGTAGCGGGCACGCAATCTTAATCATTTTTATAGCTGGCCTTTCTAGTTTCCATGCAAATTATACATATTACTATAAGTAGACAAGTAATTTTGGAAGGGGGCTTGAATTTCTTTGAGCCCTTTGGATTTAAGAGGGAAAGAATGAATCAGTTGTGCAATGAGAGGAAGTGTATGAGAGGGTCATCTGAAAATAACTTCATTTAATCACAGTAATTCCACACATTCCTGCAGTGAAGTCAGGTCAAATATCAAATCCATTACTGCAGTTAAACACAAGAGGGAGAGCTTACTCAAGGAATGGGACTTGATTTTAATTTACTTGCCAAGTCTGCAGGCTTTCTTAATAGAAAAGCCAAAATGTGACATTATTTCTTAGAAATGCCTGCCCAAATGATCACCTCAATGTGAAGAACATTTTGTTTGCTTTCTGATTTTCTGCATTTGGATCTGTCTGAACAAATATGTTTTTCTATGTCATCCTAGTTTTTCTTCTATGATTCAGTTTATCCAAGTATGAGTTCACCTTTTGAGCGATCAGGCAGTTCTTTGACTTGTGCCCTCTTGATTTTGAAGATAAACTGTTATGAATCTAATTATTGACAGTGACGTTGAATCTAGTTTAAATAATTATTTTGTCATGTCATGCCAGGATTACTGGACCTGTTAAACCTCATGTGATTAAAAACAATAAACTTCATTTGGTTCCATTCTGAGGCATATACATTATACGGGTCATTTGGTCTGGATATTTTGAATAATATTAATTAAAAATATGGACTTTGCTTAAATACAAAAGCATATTTTGGCACCCTTTTTGTCACCTGTTAAGAAAAGAAAGGAAAAAAAAAACATAGTATAAAAGACTCCTTTATGGCTGCAGACCAATTAATTGATTTTGCTAGATTTCCGGAAGGTTTCACTTTCCTTAGCCCTTGTCTTACAGTTCCAAATACCAGTCTGGTCTGGTCACTGTCTTTATGGAGTTTGGATATTTTCCCTTTGTGTATACAGTATAGATTTTTCTCTGGGTACACAATTTTTCTGTGTACATGTAAAAGGAGTATACATTAGGCTGGTTGGAGACTCAAAGCTGTTCTGATTAAGTGAATGCTTAAGTGTGAATGAAGAGGTTGGCTCCTGCCTTGCACCCAAGGCCACTCACCTTTAGTTTTCATATTGAGATTTATGAGTCTGGAGAAGGAGTAAACAGATTTCAGTTTTGTCATTCAGCTTTTCCTAAGAGAATTGAATTAATGTGTTTTAGGAATGCTGTGAATCATTTAGTTTTACATCTTGCCAAAAGTGAAATTATATTCCTGCTTTACATTATTAATATTTATGAACATTTAGAAGCTAGTTTATATAACCAAAAATGTCAATTGATATGTATAAATTTCTGGTAACATCTTGCACTCCGTGCTGCTGTATTATGTGTGTGGATTGCGGTTTAAGCATGAATGAAAACTGTTATTTTATGGTATTTTTCTGTTTGGCATTGTGCTTTTTTACATTTGTGTGAGTGTTCGCGTCTGTGTATTTTTAACTGTTAGTATACAGTTTTTGGGTGGCACTGTGGTGCCCTGGTTAGTGTTGCTGACTCTAAGATTCAGAATTCAGGGTCTGAATATCTATCCACTCTGTGTATGGAGTCTGCACATTTTCTTCATGTCTGTGTGGGTTTTCCTTTCGTATCGCCGAAGACAGGCATGTGAGGTAAATTGGCATTCTAAACTTACCCAGTGCAAATGTGTCCATGAGTGGGCTTCGGTTGGCACTTTGGTGTAAAGACAATAATCTGTCTCTTAATGTTGAAAAGACAAAAGAGTTGATTGTTGACTTCAGGAAGACAAAGGCTGTCCATCTCCCACTCAACATTGATGGTGCTCTTCACTCTCTCTACTGTGACGCCAAGTTCCTAGGTGTTCATATCACAGAGGACCTGTCCTGAACCAAAAACACCAACTATCTAACAAAAAGAGCCCAGCAGCGTCTTTACTTCCTGCGACGACTGAAGAAGGTGCACCTCCCTAAACCCATACTTACCACCTTCTACAGAGGCACCATAGAGAGCGTCCTGACCAGCTGTATTGCAGTCTGGTATGGAAACTGCCATGCCTCCGACCGCAAAGCCCTTCAGAGGATTGTGCGGACTGCTGAGTGCATCATTGGCAGCTCTCTACCTAGCTTGCAGGAGATCTACACCTCACGCTGCCTTCATAAAGCCACTAGCATCATGGCTGACCCCCACCACCCCTCCCACCAACTGATTACTCCTCTTCCATCTGGAAGACAACTCTGCAGCATCAGGAGCAGGTCTGCAAGATTGTGCAATAGTTTCTTTCCCCAAGCAGTCCGGCTCCTGAACACCATGCTGCCCTCCTCCACACTGGACTCTTTACTCCACACACTCTCTGGAATAAATAATACTACGTAATACTGTATATGTTTTTTTAGTTATATATATATATATATATATATATATATATATATATATATATATATATATATATATATATATATATATATATATATCTTGTGTACTGCACCTTTTTACTCTGGAGGACGATATTTCGTCCCACTATGTACTGTA
Source organism: Erpetoichthys calabaricus (assembly GCF_900747795.2). Lineage (NCBI taxonomy): Eukaryota > Metazoa > Chordata > Cladistia > Polypteriformes > Polypteridae > Erpetoichthys > Erpetoichthys calabaricus. Next base: position 77,076,322 of record NC_041410.2, on the reverse strand, counting down.
AGTATATTGTTAGGATGACAATAAAGATCTACTACTACTACTACTACTACTACTTCTTGATCGACTGGTACCCCCACCAATGTCTCCTCTTGCCTTATACTCAGTTCTGCTGGGATAAGCTATGGCCCTTTCTAGCCCAGGATTAGATTAAGCAACTCTGAGAATTTTATGTGATCTTATGGTATGTATTAGTAAATGTGTATAATGCTGTAGCCTTGTTAAAAGTAAGCACACTACATAAGGATAAATTGAGCTGAATTAAACTGTCACCCGGGTGGCCCCCCTGCCTCACTACTCATAGATTCAAATTCCAGTACATTGTAGTGCTTCATTCCCCTAATCAAAGGCATTCATTCTTGTTAGGTTGTTATGTGAGGGTGGCTGTGTGCTTGATGGAATGGAGAGATGTTCAAGTGCGTGAACTAACCCAGCAGACAGACAGAGACTAGGAACTGCTTAGGACATTTTGTCATTCCTATGTGGTTTCTGTTCTTTTATCATGTAACTTCCACCATGTTTCTTAAATTAAAATTAACACACCATTTTTGATATCCATACTCTGTGTGTGAAGAGATGTTTTTTTATTGTGTTTTTGATTGTGCTCAAGGTGGTTTAAGATTTTATGATGAAAGGCATGTATAAAATTTATGGATTCATAATTTGATTTTGAATCTCTTTAGTAGGGAGAGGGCTCTTTGCTCTAAGTAAACTAATGCATTTGAATTTGTAATGTAGTTCTAAATGTGGAACAAACTAAAATGATAAACTGCTCAGGACACAACACATTTTCACTATTGTCTAGAAGGCTCACCAACACCTTTGGTAAAGGAAAGCTTGGATTTCTCCATCTATTCTCATTACCTTCTACAGGAGGGTGTCTTCGACCACTGGCCACATAACCTGATGTGATGCTATGCCAATGGTTGTAAAGCATTGAGAGCTGTCATGTTCATTACTTGTAAAGGAATGTTCTTGTTAAAATGTTTATAATATACATGAGGTAAAACAATGCAAAACAGTATGAAGTTCATTCATTTGCCATGTAGTGTCCATGGAGTCGCAGCTGCCTCCAGCCCAGTCTCCCTCTAAGTTTAACACTGTTTCTGGCAATGGAAGATGGTTTAATCAATACTGAACATGCACTAACCTTCTCATTTTTTAAGGTTACACTAAATGATTTAGTGATGGCTGAGAAGCTGTTTGGAACTTTGGCTAACATTGCAGAAACCGAAACATCTCATCATCGCCTACTGCTGCTGCTTGGGGAATCCAGGTAAGCTTTCATTTGTTTATTCTTGTTGTTTTCAGACCAGGCCCGACGTCAGTACAATACTTTTCTTTGTCTGTCTTGCCCTCTTATTTATAATGTAAATTAATTCATAAAGAATGAAAAACTCATTGAAGTTACCCACCTACTCACCTGCCTGCCTGCCCACCCACCTTCATAGTGTAAAATATGATCCAGGGGCTGATGTTACATTTTAATTATGATATAACCATATGCTGAAATAAATAATTGTTATATACATACATATATTATACACACACACATATATATATTTATATAATATACACACACACAGTACTGTGCAAAAATTTTAGGCAGGTGTGAAAAAATGCTGTAAACAAAGAATGCTTTCAAAAATGGAAGTGTTAATCATTTATTTTCATCAATCAACAAAATGCAGTGAATGAACAAAAGAGAAATCTAAATCAAATCAATATTTGGTGTGACCACCCTTTGCCTTCAAAACAGCATCAATTCTTCTAGGTACACTTGCACATAGTTTTTGAAGGAACTCGGCTGGTAGGTTGTTCCAAACATCTTGGAGAACTAACCACAGATCTTCTGTGGATGTAGGCTTCCTCACATCCTTCTGTCTCTTCATATAATCCCAGACACACTCAATGATGTTGACATCAGGGCTCTGTGAGGGCCATACCATCACTTCCAGGACTTCTTGTTCTTCTTTACACTGAAGATAGTTCTTAATGACTTTGGCTGTATGTTTGGGGTCGTTGTCCTGCTGCAGAATAAATCTGGGGCCTCCCTGATGGTATTGCATGATGGATAAGTATCTGCCTGTATTTCTCAGCATTGAGAACACCATTAATCCTGACCAAATCTCCAACTCCATTTGCAGAAATGCAGCCCCAAACGTTCAAGGAACCTCCACCATGCTTCACTGTTGCCTGCAGACACTCATTATTGTACTGCTCTCCAGCCCTTCAACAAACAAACTGCCTTCTGCTACACCCAGATATTTCAAATTTTGACTCATCAGTCCAGAGCACCTGCTGCCATTTTTCTGCACCCCAGTTCCTATGTTTTCGTGCATACTTGAGTCGCTTGGCCTTGTTTCCACGTCGGAGGTATGGCTTTTTGGCTGCAACTCTTCCATGAAGACCACTTCTGACCAGACTTCTCCAGCCAGTAAATGGGTGTACCTGGGTCCCACTGGTTTCTGCCAGTTGTGAGCTGATGGCAATGCTGGACATCTTCCGATTTCGAAGGGTAATAAGCTTGATGTGTCTTTCATCTGCTGCACTGTTTCCTTGGCCGACCACTGCGTCTACAATCCTCAACATTGCCCGTTTCTTTGTGCTTCTTCAAAAGAGCTTGAACAGCACATCTTGAAACCCCAGTCTGCTTTGAAATCTTTGTCTGGGAGAGACCTTGCTGATGCAGTAGAACTACCTTGTGTCTTGTTGCTGTGCTCAATCTTGCCATGACATGAAACTGTCTTCCACAACCTCACTTTGGTAGCAGAGTTTGGCTGTTCCTCACCCAGTTTTAAGCCTCCTACACAGCTGTTTCTGTTTCAGTTAATGACTGTGTTTCAACCTACGTGTGACATTGATGATCATTAGCACCTGTTTGGTAGAATTGGTTGATCAGACACCTGACTATAATCCTACAAAATCCCTGACTTTGTGCAAGTGTACCTGTAAGAATTGATGCTGGTTTGAAGGCAAAAGGTAGGAACACCAAATATTGATTTGATTCAGATTTTTCTTTTGTTTGCTCACTTTGCATTTTGTAAATTGATAACAATAAACAATCATTATTTATATTTGTGAAAGCATTCTTTGTTTACAGCATTTTTTCACACCTGCCTAAAACTTTTGCACAGTACTGTATATAGTGCAGTAAAAAAAGAATGTTGATCTTTCATGAATTCCACTATTATTGCAAATAGTGAATCTGAATGTCTTCAATCAAAATCTAATATGAGATAAATGAAATCTGAGTGAAGAAATAGCACTTCTTTTATTTATAGTCTTTATAGAATGAACAGAGGTTCTCCAACAACAACTGGAATGCTGTGAAAAAATAATTTGCTTATTTGACCTTTGTCAGCAGTGATTGCAACCAAACATGTGCTATAAGTCAGTATCCGGCTTTTGACGTCATCACTGTGGTGGGGTTTTAGCTGATGTTCTTTGCAGAAGCCCTTTAATTCAGAAATACTGGTAGTGAACTGCATGCTTCAGGTGTGCCACAGCAGCTCTGTTGAGTTTAGTTCTACACTTCGAATAGGCCAGTCCAACATTTCATTTTGACTTTTTTTTAAGCCATTCTGCTATGGCTGCGGTGGGTTGGCACCCTGCCCAGGATTGGTTCCTGCCTTGTGCCCTGTGTTGGCTAGAATTGGCTCCAGCAGACACCCGTGAGCCCTGTGTTCGGATTTAGTGGGTTGGAAAATGGATGGATGGATGGATTCTGCTATGGTCTTCCATTTGTGTTTTCTGCTGTTGTTTTGCTGCACGACTAGCCTAGATGACCAGTCGTTATCCTTATGAATTTCTCATACAGAGAATTATGAGTAGAATTTATAATTCCTTCAATTATGGCAGGTCAAACCATCCCCACATCTCTACTCTACCATGTCTGACTGCTAGTATGATACTTAAAATTTATAATATATATAATTTCTATATTATGAGGCCCATGTCATCTAGTATGCAGTTACTGGCATAGCCATGAACCCAGCGAGCTATCATATTTCTCACAACTACAAAACTTTGACCATGACTATAAGCAAAAAGGGTAACACTGTAAATTCTAATTAACCAACATCATATTCAATGCAGTTTGTCAGTCCTGTAGCTCCAGGAATCTGGGCTTGAACCCCAGCCAGTTCACTGCCTGTGTGAACTTCATAAGCTCTTTCCACCTCGGGGTGTTTTTTTCTCCTGTAATTCTCTTTCCTCCCAAATGTCAAAGATGTTCATGTTATGTCGACTTGCGACTCTGCATTGGCCCTGTATGTGTACATATGTGCCTTGTGATAGACTGGTGCTCAATCCAGGGTTGATAGGCTGGCATTTACTGTTCTCTGAACTTCAGAAGTGGGTGAGATAACAAATGGGTGGCAGTCTGACTGACCCTAAAACAAAGATTTGCTGTCAGTGGTTCGTTTCTGCTGTTATTTAAGATGTCCATCTTCTACATTCATTTTTGTTTAATATAGACAGGTGTGTGTCACTCCCAATACGCCTAATCAGTCGAACTGGCCTCAGGTAGAATGCAAACGAGGTGCAGAAACATCTTACCAATAATCAATACAATGGGATGCACCTGAGCCAAATTTCAAGTGTCATAGCAAAGGTTCTGAATACTTGTGTGTAAATGAATGCGTTTACATGAACACACCAACCCGGGATAAGGCAAGTAACCTGGAAAAAGCAGAAATCGAATTTCTTAAGTAATATTGTTTACATGTTTTTATCCACTTAGAGTTCTACATTCGCAAAATGCTCTAGTGTGATAAAAATGTGCTAAAGAAAACAATGAAACATGTGAATCAGAAAACAAGCATGGAGCCCACGTCTCCTGAGACTGTACTGCTGAGGTTAGCTGTGTACATTCAGCTCATCAACACAAATTTAGTGATTTATGAAATACTGAGACAGATTGTTTCAACCATGAGAAGGAATAACACGACTGTCTAAACATTTACATTGAAAGTATATCTTTGTGGACGCTTTTGCTATTTTATTTTATAAGGCAGAGTGCTGGCTCTGAGGCTAGGGATCTGCACTGGCAATCGGAAGGTTGCCAGTTTGAATACCGTAAATGCCAATAGGGACTCTGCATTGTTGGGCCCTTGAGCAAGGCCCTTAACCTGCAATTGCTGAGTGCTTTGAGTAGTGAGAGAAGCGCTATATAAATGCAAAAAATTATTATTATTTTCTACCCATGGTTAGTCATATACAGTGCATCCAGAAAGTATTCACAGTGCATCACTTTTTCCACATTTTGTTATGTTAAAGCCTTATTCCAAAATGGATTAAATTCATTTTTTTCCTTAGAATTCTGCACACAACACCCCATAATGACAACGTGAAAAAAGTTTACTTGAGGTTTTTGCAAATTTATTAAAAATAAAAAAACTGAGAAATCCCATGTACATAAGTATTCACAGCCTTTGCTCAATACTTTGTCGATGAACCTTTGGCAGCAATTACAGCCTCAAGTCTTTTTGAATATGATGCCACAAGCTTGGCACACCTATCCTTGGCCAGTTTTGCCCATTCCTCTTTGCAGCACCTCTCAATCTCCATCAGGTTGGATGGGAAGTGTCGGTGCACAGCCATTTTAAGATCTCTCCAGAGATGTTCAATCGGATTCAAGTCTGGGCTCTGGCTGGGCCACTCAAGGACATTCACAGAGTTGTCCTGAAGCCACTCCTTTGATATCTTTGCTGTGTGCTTAGGGTCGTTGTCCTGCTGAAAGATGAACCGTCGCCCCAGTCTGAGGTCAGGAGCGCTCTGGAGCAGGTTTTCATCCAGGATGTCTCTGTACATTGCTGCAGTCATCTTTCCCTTTATCCTGACTAGTCTCCCAGTTCCTGCCGCTGAAAAACATCCCCACAGCATGATGCTGCCACCACCATGTTTCACTGTAGGGATGGTGCCAGGTTTCCTCCAAACGTGACGCCTGGCATTCACACCAAAGAGTTCAATCTTTGTCTCATCAGACCAGAGAATTTTTCTTTCTCATGGTCTGAGTGTCCTTCAGGTGCCTTTTGGCAAACTCCAGGTGGGCTGCCATGTGCCTTTTACTAAGGAGTGGCTTCCATCTGGCCACTCTACCATACAGGCCTGATTGGTGGATTGCTGCAGAGATGGTTGTCCTTCTGGAAGGTTCTCCTCTCACCACAGAGGACTTCTGGAGCTCTGACAGAGTGACCATCGGGTTCTTGGTCACCTCCCTGACTAAGGCCCTTCTCCCCCGATCGCTCAGTTTAGATGGCCGGCCAGCTCTAGGAAGAGTCCTGGTGGTTTTGAACTTCTTCCACTTACGGATGATGGAGGCCACTGTGCTCATTGGGACCTTCAAAGTAGCAGAGATTTTTCTGTAACCTTCCCCAGATTTGTGCCTCGAGACAATCCTGTCTCGGAGGTCTACAGACAATTCCTTTGACTTCATGCTTGGTTTGTGCTCTGACATGAACTGTCAACTGTGGGACCTTCTATAGACAGGTGTGTGCCTTTCCAAATCATGTCCAGTCAACTGAATTTATCACAGGTGGACTCCAATTAAGCTGCAGAAACATCTCAAGGATGATCAGGAGAAACAGGATGCACCTGAGCTCAATTTCGAGCTTCACGGCAAAGGCTGTGAATGCTTATGTACATGTGCTTTCTCAATTTTTTTATTTTTAATAAATTTGCAAAAACCTCAAGTAAACTTTTTTCACGTTGTCATTATGGGGTGCTGTGTGTAGAATTCTGAGGAAAAAAATGAATTTAATCCATTTTGGAATAAGGCTGTAACATAACAAAATGTGGAAAAACTGATGCGCTGTAAATACTTTCTGGATGCACTGTACATGTGTGAAGCAAACACATGCACAGACAATGAAATCCTGAAGTGTAACCCAGTTTAGGGTTTACATGGCCACATAACTGGGTTACAGGTGGAGAAATCTGCATGTTCTCTAACCGGAATAAGGGTAATCATGGTATTTTTGAAACTGGGTTTTTGTGAATAACCAGATTATTAATGCATTCAATGTTAGATTTCAGTTTAATAGATAGATAGATAGATAGATCTTTATTGGCATTGTCACTTTTACAAAGGAACAACGAAATTGAAGGTGCAATCGACTCAGTGTGAGGAATAAGAGTTAAAAAGACAAAAAGACAGAATATACAGTTTTAATACATTGCTGAAATCCCTAGAATCCTGTTTTCACTAAAACAAACTTAAATTATTGTAGCACAAAGCTGCATCATAGAAAAATGAGAAAACAGTGAAGGTGCCAGAGTACTTTCTGAATGGGGTATAAAGTTGACGCCACATGATTGGTTGGTTGTTAGCCATAAGAAGCAGGTATACCTAATAAAGTGGCCACCAAGTGTATATTTGCCTAGAAAAACAAGATATTGCAGAAACAATTGACACTTTTTCACATATCATTTATGTATTCAATTTTAGCAGAAAGCGTCAACTGCAGTTCTTTCTGGAAGGCCGGGGTCGAACAGGACTGAGTCCAGAAAGCATCCGTGAAAATGGAAAGTTGCCTGGGGAAGGCCTTGGCCGGGCATTACTCACCTACCCAAGTAGAGATGCTGCCAAAAATGAGGTAAAATGTTTTAAAGAGCATTAAGGCCCACTTTTAATTAAAAAAGGAAAGGAAATAAGCATCTTGTAAGCACTATCTCCTACCATTGAGGTATGAGGAATAAAAGAAGAAAGGATCGCCAGTCACGGCAGGGATTGTCTTGTCTTATAGTTTGCAGATTTAATGCAGCAATGACATATTTCTGCAAGAACTTGTTATCGAAGGACCAGAAAGATGTATGTAATTTGGTCATTCTTATTAATTTTAATTTGGCTATTTGAGAAGCTCTTTAACATTTTGCATGTTCTTGCCATGTCAACATGCGTTTCCTCCTGCGGTCCAAAGACGTGTAGGTTAGGTGGACTGGTGATGCTAAACTGGCCCCTGATATGTGTGTGTGTGTTCACCCTGTGATGAGATGGTGCCCTGTCCAGGAATTGTTCTTTCCTTGTGCACAATGTTTGCTGGGATAGGCTCCAGCGTCCCCACGACTTTGCTCTGGATAAGCAGGTTTAGAAAGTGGATGGATGAATGGATGATTACACTTCAGTAGCTCAAATTTTGAAGAAACATTGGATTTCATAGGATGATCCTTTTGTTTTAAATCCACATTGTGTTGTAATGCTACTCGTGTATTGTTGCAGGAGAATGCTCACGCTCAGCTAAGCCATCATTATGTGAAAATGCTACTGCAGGAGGCGGTGGCTGTCAACCAGAAAATGGACACGCTGCACAAGCAATGGCCCTTATTGTTCATGGAACTGGTCCGGGACAGTGTGATGGAAATGAGGGACAAGTCGGCTTTCAGAAGAGTCTGTCTTCAAAGAATTGCTGAGACCAAATAAGGAACATTCAAATTCATTCCTTTATATTTTTTCTTGAGCCATTAAAAATGTAATGCAAATGTGCCACCTTTTATAAAACTTCATCATCTTGAAACCCGTTTGCACGCTGCTACACCAGCTGGCTGTAGATCACCCTGCACAACTCCTCAGCAAGAAATGCAAATAAATGTCAAGGACTGCATTACGTGAGCCTTCTACTTACAAGGATTTTGTCTTCTGTAACCACATCTGACATTGAATTTGTTGTGACACGAGTATAGCGTGTCTTCCGTTTCAGAGATCTGATACCAAGTAGCAATCCGGAGTGTTGTTATTAAATATTAATTCTGAGAAGAAAGGGTTTTGTGCAGCGAAATAGGTTCAAATATCGCTGGAAAAAAGGATGTTAGTGTATGATATGTTACAGTGCCTTGCCAACGTAGAATGATCCTAGTTATTTCCAAGTTTACTTTGCAAAACAACTTTTAGTCAACATGCTGTTTGGTTTTAAAAATGTTGGAGATTTTTGTTTTGCTTTGAAATGCTTGTTAATCTATTTATCCAGAGCCCTGCAGAAAATTAGCCGTTACTCACTGAAACCACGTAACCTGACACTCTGTGAGTGTCACCAGCAGCAGGTTTGGGGGTCATGACCTCCCAAAGTCGAAGTGATGCACTTGATCACCCAGTTTGTTTCTTAGATGACGTGACCCTGATGTATTCTTGGTGTTTTCACTGTGGTTGCTGGGGTATACACTGGGAAAGTTAACCCAATGGTACCTTCCTCCATGTGCTTGTAAACGTGTCCTGCAATAGATGGATAAAGCTGATGTTGCATCGCGCAACTTCTAGTTGTTGGGTATGTCAGACTTGCCTACTGACGTTGCTGAGCTTTGTCTGGGATCGCTGGCCATGTCGCATCTAGTCTGTGTGATGACCTTCCTGCAAAGCGCAGCTCCTTTTTGTGACAGCCAATAAATGACAGTACCAGTGTTGTACAAAAAGTTAACAGGTATAGAGAGTTCAGCTACACTCTGTGCCCTTTCTCCATTCTGTCATGGTTTGTAAAACACAAGGCATCGGACAAATGAGCTTCTCTTCTGTTTGCTGCTCCTATTTGCTGCATTCTGTGCATTGTACTTCTTTCTAGCTGAGCATTCATTTCTTGTCAGCTTTCATCTACACAAACTCCCCTCTAGGACTACGACCTTTAGATTTTGTCGGGGCGAGCCACTGGCATGTCACAATACACGACCGGCCTTCATGGGTGCGTGCCTCCTACCAGCTACGATTATGTAAATGAAAGCTATGACTGAAAATCGCTGGAAAACACAACGTAATGTGACATGGCTTTAAGCTGCATTGCCTTACACAAGGGCAGGCTTTGTGTCCGAGACAATGAGTGCTAAAAAGTTGGATGGAAGTACATGCTCTATAATTTAATTAGGAAAAAGAAATCCAGCTTGGTTTATGAACCCTGCTTTCCATTCATCCATAGATGTTTTCCAGGACAGAGTTGCAGTCAGTAATAGCAGCATTTGGTGGAACTAACCCTGGCTGGGATGTTATGCTGCATTTATGTACCGTCAGACAGACAGTAAATATGAGCTTTTAAGTTGGAAAATCCACCTGGATGCCCTATAAATGGGACAATCCTGAGAAAACTGAAATCTTCAGATTTGTAAAGTATCACTGACCCCTTTACCTTTATAAAATAAAAAATATAACATGGTCAGCCAGAAATGCCACTTTGGGAATGAATTAGATTTGGAGCAAAGAGATAAATATATTTAATACTTCTAGTTTGCAGTTTAAGTAACAAATCAAAAGTGACCTTGTGTGTTTCCAAACAGTCCGACCAGAAAGTCACATGAAGTCGGATGGTGAAATGTCCCGACTCGGAGCTCCGAACACGCGGATAGCACGTGAACACAGCACACAGTCAATTCATGTCTTTGGGATGTGGAGACAATCTGGAGAGAAACAATATGAACATGTTCGGGTGTCAAACCCCGGTGCCCAGAGCAGGGAGTGCACTGCACCGTCTCCAGACCTCCGAGCCATCACTTTGGTCCATTTAATTAGCAGGAATCCGAGCGAGTTGTGGCCTCCACTCAGTTTGTTCTTCTGGGGCTTTGCTATCAAGAGGCAACCAGCAAAGTAAATTGGCTTCTGCGGTGCAGTGGCTTGAAACATGTGAGCAAGTAACTCTCTTTGAGCCTTAATTGTTTTATTTTTTTATATTACTTTAAATAACAATGCTATTTTTTTAAGATAAGGAGTATATTAAATTGGCATTCAATCTCAGTGATTAACAGTATGGTATTAATGTGGTGCACATAGCATCTGCGTGAGACAGGCTTGTGTACCTCACAATTTTGCTCGTGAATGTTTTTTTGGCTTCCTCTGAATTGTAGGAAAAAATCTGAAATTCCAGCAAAATCTGTTCCTGTCATTTTTAAACATAGCTGTTTGAAGTGTTTGGAAAGAATGAAAAAAATGGATTCCGCAATGCAGTCAGATACTTGCACGGTGAGTTTTCCTTCAGTTTGTAAAACCTACTTAGTATTATTTATTAATACAATTTTTGAATGCTGAAGATGTTGTTCAACTGTTAACACTTTAAAAGATAGATCTGAAATATGGTATGATATTATCTATATAATAATATTATAATATTATTATATAATATCTACTTTATGTTGCAATACCTTATCAGCACTGATTTATTAATGCATGAAACTATACTGTTTCTAAGTGGGGAGGGGAGGGAGGCTTTCTGGAATGACTTGAATTAAAAACACGTGCTACATTTGGATAAATCAATTATTTATGTCAAAAATGAAGTTAAGAAGAAAAAAAATAAAGGCAAATGATAGCACATGTAATCTTGTGTTTATTCACTACCTCACTTTCAGATCGTATGCAGCTGCGTATTGGCTGTCAAGTCCAGAGAGCCCTGTCTTGTCCCCGAAAATCGGCCAGGCCTCCCCACCACCCACCCTACAATGATAAAGATCTGCCATCATCACCTCCTTGTGCAAATTCAGAAAGCTCACTTGCCCGATATCTGAGCCACGGGGAGGCTGCAGGGCTCAGGATTTCCTTTTTTTTGGTCACAATTCAAACTGAAAAATGACCAGATATCCTCTGTGATGCTGAAAACGTAACATTAACATTAAAATCAACTTTGTGCAATTGCGTTTAAGAAAGCCTCAAGTGAAGGCCAGCATACAAAAATAATAGACAACCACATCAAAATGCCCTTCTTTTTATATTGAAAACAAAATCAGTTTCTGCTGTTTACTGTCTACTTACCTTCCAATTCAGTATTATCAACCTACTAGAATTTTATTTGACTGAAACGTATTATCAGTTGTTATTTTAACTAGGTGCTGATCCAACTTCTCAGAGCCGACAATAAAAACAAACAAACACAGACATCTGACAATACAGCCCCGGACAAAGTGCACCTCCATCGTGATGTACAATGAATGTTAAAAAAGCTAAACTGTCAAACTGAGCACAAATAAAAATCATTATAGGTACAAAGGAGAAGCCGCGAATAATCAACTTGGGTTTGTTTTTTCCTTTTCAGCTCTCTTTACACTTTTAATCTTTGTTCTTCCCATTAGTGGCTGTAGAGACCCAAGAAATCCATTTCTGTCACTATTTTTTGTTTTGAGATCATTATGTCTATTCTAGAAATATTTCATGTTTGGATGTGATGCAATCTTGGCCTTTCATTGGTGCCGCTGTTTTGTTTGTATTTACGTATCATTGCTGGCCATTTTAGAACGTAACAAATCTTGACAACAAGAGGAGTCTCTTTGTTTAACTAACAGCTATGCTGTCCCAATATCTCGTCCACATACGCCTTGAAGGCTGTCACGATTCCTACTTCAACTCCATGTCTCAGTGGTTTGTTCCAGATTCCTGCAACTCTTTGAGTAAAGATGTGCTTCCTGGTTTCAGTTCTAAATTCACTTCCACTTAAATTAAGGTGAAGTAATTCTGCTGGATCTACTGTATCAATGCCTTGGCGGATTTTAAATACCTGGATTAGGTCCTCACAGTCTCCTCTACTCGAGACTTAAACAGGTTTAACTCTCAGAGTCTCCCACAGTACAACATGTCCTCAAGTCCAGAGATGCAGCTGGTTGCTCTCCTCTGCATGGCTTCAAGGGCTGTGTTACGGCTGGAAATGTTTTCTCTATCAAATCTGAAAGTGTCGTGTTTAAACACTTTTGCAAACAGCACCCAACAATGCCAAATGAAAAAAACAAATTTCAGTTCTTTGAAATAAACATATCACCGTTTAGAGCATGCATTTACTATTCGGGCTTGCACAGAATACTTTTGCAAGTCCCGGTTTAGTATTTTGTTGCCCCCTCAGTTGTGTGCCTTTGAAGATCCTGAACCCCAATCAATTCAGATATCAGAACCTCAAAAAGCAGGTCAATTAAGCCGCTTCACGCTACTGAAACCGCATTACTGAAGGTTTTTAATGACATCCTTTTGGCAACAGACTCAGGGGATTATGTGATTTTAGTTCTGCTGGATTTAACAGCTGCTTTTGATACTATAGATCATAGTATTTTATTATCTCGTCTGGAGCACTGTGTGGGCATTCGTGGTACTGCCTTGGCGTGGTTTAAATCGTATTTGACTCAAAGAACTTTTTCAGTGAGGCTAGATGAATTTAGCTCCTCCTCTGCTTCACCATCTTGTGGGGTTCCGCAAGGCTCCATACTTGGTCCTCTGCTATTTTCTTTGTATCTCCTGCCTCTTGGCTCTATTCTTAGAAAGCATAATATTGCTTTCCATTGTTATGCAGACGATACTCGGGTTTATGTACCCCTCAAACGCAAGGATGCTTACTCCATACAAACTTTGGTTATGTGCCTAGAAGAGGTGAAAGCTTGGATGGCAGTGAACTTCTTAAATTTTAATGAAAATAAGACAGAGGTTATAGTTTTTGGTCCTGGGGGCACCAGTGGGTCTATTTCTACTTCTGCTCCTGTGGATTTGGGTCCCCTTGCACAATATGGTACGCCTGTTATTACAAATTTGGGTTTTAGGATAGATGAGGATTTTAGACTGGATGGTCAGATCAGTGCGGTGGTGAAATCTGTTTTTTTTTTTTCAGTTAAGACGTTTGGCGAAGATAAAAAACATTCTTTCCAAAGATCAATTTACAACAGTAATCCACACCTTCTTTACAACCCGGTTGGACTATTGTAATTCGTGGTATGTTGGTGTTAGCCAGTCCACCCTGTCTCGGCTGCAGCTGGTGCAAAATGCTGCTGCACGCCTTTTAACTGGCATGCGAAAGAATGAGCACATTACACCTGTGTTATCCTCACTGCACTGGCTGCCTGTTCAGCTTTGAGTTCATTTTAAGATTCTTTTATTTGTTTTTAAGTCCTTAAATGGGCTTGCTCCGCCCTACCTCGCTGAGCGGCTGCATATGCACTCTCCTTCCCGCTCACTCAGATCAGCTGGTCAGCTGTTTCTGGATGTGCCGAGGACTCAGTGAAAGCTCAGGGGGGATAGGGCTTTTTCCGTTGTGGCTCCAAAGCTCTGGAATTCACTGCCGATCCACATTAGACAGGCCTCCTCACTGCCCATTTTTAAGTCTGCTCTTAAGACTTACCTCTTTGGTTTGGCGTTTGATCCTGTGTGAGCAGTTGATTTTTCTCTGTTTTTAACTCTGTTTAGTTGTTTTTACTATGTTTTAAATTAGTTTTATTTATTGTATTTTATTTACTTATTTATTATTTTGTTTAAATTTTATTTTAGCCTATGTTCAGCACTTTGGTCAGCGGCTGTTGTATGTAAAGTGCTTTATAAATAAAGTTGACTTGACTTGACTTGACAAAGAAACAAAACAGGTCTCATTAGCAGCATTAATTAGCCACAAATGAAGAAAATGGTTGAATTAGGCAGTGCAGACCCCCAGAAGCCCAAATGTCAAACATTTGGAATGTAGGATGAAAGCAAAAAACTCAATAATTAATGCCAATTATTTTATATAGTGCCTTTCATATTGTAAACTACTGCTCTTTTCTCACAATATTAATAGCACTAAGGTGTTGCACTGTTGTTAGCTATTATGGATGTGGTGAAAAGTGAGACCTTTGAATGGGCCTGTGTTGCCTTGCCTTGTTTTATTGTAATCTTTCTGGTAAGCCAATAAAAGGCGTCTTTTTGCTTAAACGTCTCACTCACCATATTAATAAAGGTGCTCTGCTTGTGGCCATTTTTCAAATGGCCTCCTGCAGCCGCCTTTCACTTTGTTCCTTAATGAGATGCTCTGAACCCCAAATCATCACAATTACTCCTTGTTTCTGGTCACACCTGTGATTTCCCTCACAATGGGCCTATCATGCCCTGCATGGAGTTTGCATGTTCTCCCCGTGTCTGAGTGGGTTTCCTCCGGGCGCTCCGGTTTCCTCCCACAGTCCAAAGACATGCAGGTTAGGTGGACTGGCGATTCTAAATTGGTGTTTGTGTGTGTCCTGCGGCGGGTTGGCACCCTGCCTGGGATTGGTTCCTGCCTTGTGCCCTGTGTTGGCTGGGATTGGCTCCAGCAGACCCCCGTGACCCTGTGTTCGGATTCAGCGGGTTGGAAGCTGAATGGATGGATGGATGGGCCTATCATGTCACCTCCTGGGCATCTTGTATTTAACTTTGCTTGGCGGCTTCAGAAGATCTGCTCTGTCACTGCCGTCATGTAAAGTGTTGCATGGCTGAATTCGCAAATCCATAATGCTTTGTTGATACAGACGAGCAGCCATCAAATCATGTTGGCGAGATCATTACTAAAGTGTCTGTGCCGTGTAGCAGGTCATTTTCCTATTGGGACTCTACAGTATTTTAATAAGCAGACCTGACTGACCACAAAAGGGCTTGATGAAGAAGAAGTGCCTTTCCAAATCAGTGTGTCAGCTCTATGCTTTTCTGTCTGCCCGTTTCTCAAACACTACACTTCAATTATTGAAAGGATTTGCAATGACTCACGGTGGCTGGCAGATCTTCTGAAGATCTTTAAGGAGTAGTGAAGTATAAATTTCCTTAGTGAGATATATCATTATCGAAATATTTTCAGATATTGGCTAACTGGCTAAGCTGGAGGCCTTTGGCCTGGCCAGCCCTGCTCACTTTGTTAAGTACACCCTTCACAACGTGACCATTTGCTCGATTTAAATGTGTACCTTTTTAGATTTTTCACAGGGCTGTATGTGAAGCACGAATTTGGAGTGCAACGTTTTTATCAGTTAGACACAAAGGAAAAATGCATACAACCACACCATTGTCAAGAGTCTACTGTTGATGGGCAAAAAAACCTTCACTCCCAATGATGTTATCTGTCACCTACCTGTTACACTCGTCTTTCTATACAGCGTCTTTTATCAGAGCTTACAGTGGTGTGAAAAACTATTTGCCCCCTTCCTGATTTCTTATTCTTTTGCATGTTTGTCACACAAAATGTTTCTGATCATCAAACACATTTAACCATTAGTCAAATATAACACAAGTAAACACAAAATGCAGTTTTTAAATGATGGTTTTTATTATTTAGGGAGAAAAAAAATCCAAACCTACATGGCCCTGTGTGAAAAAGTAATTGCCCCCTTGTTAAAAAATAACCTAACTGTGGTGTATCACACCTGAGTTCAATTTCCGTAGCCGCCCCCAGGCCTGATTACTGCCACACCTGTTTCAATCAAGAAATCACTTAAATAGGAGCTGCCTGACACAGAGAAGTAGACCAAAAGCACCTCAAAAGCTAGACATCATGCCAAGATCCAAAGAAATTCAGGAACAAATGAGAACAGAAGTAATTGAGATCTATCAGTCTGGTAAAGGTTATAAAGCCATTTCTAAAGCTTTGGGACTCCAGCGAACCACAGTGAGAGCCATTATCCACAAATGGCAAAAACATGGAACAGTGGTGAACCTTCCCAGGAGTGGCCGGCCGACCAAAATTACCCCAAGAGCGCAGAGACGATTAATCCGAGAGGTCACAAAAGACCCCAGGACAACGTCTAAAGAACTGCAGGCCTCACTTGCCTCAATTAAGGTCAGTGTTCACGACTCCACCATAAGAAAGAGACTGGGCAAAAACGGCCTGCATGGCAGATTTCCAAGACGCAAACCACTGTTAAGCAAAAAGAACATTAGGGCTTGTCTCAATTTTGCTAAGAAACATCTCAATGATTGCCAAGACTTTTGGGAAAATACCTTGTGGACTGATGAGTCAAAAGTTGAACTTTTTGGAAGGCAAATGTCCCGTTACATCTGGCATAAAAGGAACACAGCATTTCAGAAAAAGAACATCATACCAACAGTAAAATATGGTGGTGGTAGTGTGATGGTCTGGGGTTGTTTTGCTGCTTCAGGACCTGGAAGGCTTGCTGTGATAGATGGAACCATGAATTCTACTGTCTACCAAAAAATCCTGAAGGAGAATGTCCGGCCATCTGTTCGTCAACTCAAGCTGAAGCAATCTTGGGTGCTGTAACAGGACAATGACCCAAAACACACCAGCAAATCCACCTCTGAATGGCTGAAGAAAAACAAAATGAAGACTTTGGAGTGGCCTAGTCAAAGTCCTGACCTGAATCCAATTTAGATGCTATGGCATGACCTTAAAAAGGCGGTTCATGCTAGAAAACCCTCAAATAAAGCTGAATTACAACAATTTTGCAAAGATGAGTGGGCCAAAATTCCTCCAGAGCGCTGTAAAAGACTCATTGCAAGTTATTGCAAACGCTTGATTGCAGTTGTTGCTGCTAAGGGTGGCCCAACCAGTTATTAGGTTCAGGGGGCAATTACTTTTTCACACAGGGCCATGTAGGTTTGGATTTTTTTTTCTCCCTAAATAATAAAAACCACCATTTACAAACTGCATTTTGTGTTTACTTGTGTTATATTTGACTAATGGTTAAATGTGTTTGATGATCAGAAACATTTTGTGTGACAAACATGCAAAAGAATAAGAAATCAGGAAGGGGGCAAATAGTTTTTCACACCACTGTATCTATGATTCACTCAAATGCAAAACAACAGAAACAAAGGCAACTGTCTGAACAGGAAACTCTTGAGGATACAGTAATCCCTCCTCCATCGCGGGGGTTGCGTTCCAGAGCCACCCGCGAAATAAGAAAATCCGCGAAGTAGAAACCATATGTTTATATGGTTATTTTTATATTGTCATGCTTGGGTCACAGATTTGTGCAGAAACACAGGAGGTTGTAGAGAGACAGGAACGTTATTCAAACACTGCAAACAAACATTTGTCTCTTTTTCAAAAGTTTAAACTGTGCTCCATGACAAGACAGAGATGACAGTTCCGTCTCACAATTAAAAGAATGCAAACATATCTTCCTCTTCAAAGGAGTGCGCGTCAGGAGCAGAGAATGTCAGAAAGAGATAGGAAAGCAAATAAATCAATAGGGCTGTTTGGCTTTTAAGTATGCGAAGCACTGCGGCACAAAGCTGTTGAAGGCGGCAGCTCACACCCCCTCCGTCAGGAGCAGAGAGAGAGAGAGATAGAAAAACAAACAGTCAAAAATCAATACGTGCCCTTCGAGCTTTTAAGTATGCGAAGCACCGTGCAGCATGTCGCTTCATGAAGCAGCTGCACACAAGGTAGCAACGTGAAGATAATCTTTCAGCATTTTTAGACGAGCGTCAGTATCGTCTAGGTGTGCGAACAGCCCCCCTGCTCAATCCCCCTACGTCAGGATCAGAGAAAGTCAGCGCAAGAGAGAGAGAGAGAGAGAGAAAAGTAAGTTGGGTTTCTTCTCAGCCATCTGCCAATAGCGTCCCTTGTATGAAATCAACTGGGCAAACCAACTGAGGAAGCATGTACCAGAAATTAAAAGACCCATTGTCCGCAGAAATCCGCGAACCAGCAAAAAATCCGCGATATATATTTAAATATGCTTACATATAAAATCCGCGATGGAGTGAAGCCGCGAAAGGCGAAGCGCGATATAGCGAGGGATTACTGTATTTCAGTGTCTGGAGTGTTACTAGGGCAGTGTGGAGGTGCAACGGGTAACATAAATGCTCAAGGGACTTGGGCTTCCCATTCAAGGTTGGTACCTGCCTTGGGCCACTGCTCTGGGGATGGGCTCCAGCTCCCCCTGGGTACTATTCTGGCTAAAAGAGACTCAGAGCAAACCCACCTCTCCACTAAAGGAAGCCATTTCTACCAGATTTAGCCAAAGTATCATGGAGAAGACACAGCCACTGTGTGCCCCAGTGGGTAAAACATCTGATAGCACAACACAAGGTGGCTGCTTCTGTCCTCGTAAGACCCTTGGTGAATCACTTACAGTCCTCCTCTCCACAATTACTGGAACGCCTGCTAAAGAAAGACGAGTGAACAGGGTTATTAAAAAATTACAAAAGAAAAAACCTTTTGGTGAATTATCTTAATCTCACTCTGAACAAAAAGAGAAAGAAATCCAACGTTTAACTGAAGTAAATTCATTCAGTGAAAAAACGAATCCCTCATCAAGAAAGAATTGTTTTTTAACACCACCCCAAGTGCCACGATTATTGGCACTCCAAGAAACTCTTATGAACAAAGTTTAACTAAAGCATTTAGTGAATTTATCTCTTACTTTAAGTTAATTCAGTGTGTGCAGAAACTTTCAAGTTGTGGCCCATGAGTTCCTGTCTCATTGGGGTATAAATACGAGAGGGCACAGAGGCCTAACTCCTTTATTCACTCATCAACACAGGAAAGGTAAGAGAACACGAGAGTCAAATCTGAGAAAGGCATGTTGGCCTACTACTTGCCTGAAAATGTTCACATCTACAGTAAGGGCAATGATTAAAACGTTCAAATCAACTGGAACTCTTGGCGACTTGCCTGGAAGAGGTCCCAAGCACTTACAGTGAGAGATAAAACCAAATCCTCAAAGATCACTGTTGGAGAAATACAGAAAAAGGCAGCACCTTGGGGTTACCAAGTCAGACGTCGCCTTCATGTAAACGTATCATTTGGGAGGCGCGCCAGAAAAAAAAAAAAAAAGTCTTTTATGTCATTTAACCACAAATGTAAGTGTCTAGAGGTTGCTAAACACTACTGGAACTTTGATTGTTGTAGGGTCAGACAAAATGAAAATTGAGCCATTTCAGAAAAATGAAAAAACCCACGGTGGTCAGTTTGGTGTAAAAGGAAGGCAACACTGGAAAGAACCTAATCCCAGCTGTCAAGTATGGTGGCCGTTCTGGGATGTTGTGGGGCTCTTTTTACCTCCAAAGGCCCCGAGATCCTTGTTAGGGTACACGGCATTGTGGACTTCATGAAATACCAGGAGATTCTAAACTTAAATCTGGCCGCCTCTGCCAAGAAACTAAAACTGAGCCGTCAGTGGATCTTCCAGCAGGACAAAGATCGAAACAATATGTCCCAATCAACACAAATTCTTAAAGGAACCCTAAATCAAGCTTCTGCCATGGTTGTCTCAATCACCGCACCTAAACCTCATTGAATATCTGTGGGGTGAACTCAAGTGGAGAGGGCACAAGAGAGGCCCTCGGACCTCTGGATGATCTGGAGAGATTCTGCAAAGAGGAACGGCCGTGAATTACCTGCTCTGTACGCTCCAAACTTGAGATGTTATAAGAGAAGATACAATATTGTTTTATTGGCAAAAAGAGGTTGTACAAAGTATTAAATGCGGGGGTCCCAATAATTGAGGCATGAATGGTTTTATTAAAATAATTGTTTCTTGATAAACAATTATTTGTTCTCACAATAAATTGACTTCAGTTAAAGATTACATGCTTCCCGGGTCCTCCCTGTGTGGAGTTTGCATGTTCTCCCCGTGTCTGCGTGGGTTTCCTCCGGGCGCTCTGGTTTCCTCCCACAATCCAAAAACATGCAGGTTAGGTGGATTGGCGATTCTAAATTGGCCCTAGTGTGTGCTTGGTGTGTTTGTGTGTGTCCTGCGGTGGGTTGGCACCCTGCCCGGGATTGGTACCCTGCCTTGTGCCCTGTGTTGGCTGGGATTGGCTCCAGCAGACCCCCCGTGACCTTGTGTTCGGATTCAGTGGGTTGGATAATGGATGGATGGATAGATAAAGATTACATTTCTTTTAAGTTTTTCAGTCTGAGATTAAGGTTAGTTACCAAAAAGGTGATTTCTTTTAATAACCTTTTTTACTCCTCTTTACCAGGGGTGCCAATAATTGTGGAAGGGACTGAAACTTGCCATTGACCAAAACAAAACTACACACATACAGTGCTATGCATCTGATTTGTAGGTCACTCTGAACAAAAACATCAGCTAACTATACTTCAATGAATTGATGGACAGTGCCATTTCATTTTTTCCCCAAAATGTAGCAACTGTATGCAACAGGCCACCATCTCTACAGATTTGAATTATTCATTAAAAAGTTATTGGAGTTGCAACAGAAAGAACAGCCAGCAAAATAAGCGACGCTCGTGTTAATAATGCAGAGCCCTGCTATTCCCTTTTAGCAATGTGCTTCAGTGAAATAATAGCATGCATGTTACGAGCAAAGTAGACCTGGTGTAACATGAGAACAGCGGACTTGGAAAACATGAACTTCATCTTAAATGAAAAACAAACCTGCAGTGCCTACCTTTTCTATATAAAGCCCAAAAATAAATTCAAGGCGACATTAGGAAACAGACAACTATGTAAAGAGTGGAAAAAAATGATGCAGTGCTGCTTAAGAAATACAAACGTTATTGAATGTGGTGACAAAGTATGTCACAATTGTGAATTTCCCCTTGGGATTAATAAAGTATTTATCTATCTATCTAATTACAAAATCAAAGGCTAATAATAATAATGATTCTTTACATTTGTATTGTGCTTTTCTCAGTACTCAAAGCGCTGCTGTGACACAGTGAGTCGGAAGCCAAATTGTGACAAAGTATATCACAATTACAATATCAAAGGCTACTACAGCTCTGAATCCCCCTTGTCACTAATAGATCCTCTTTTCTTAACTGTACCTGCTGTATCTAAATAAATTCACCTGCATTATATGATAAGCATATCTACACTCTCAGAATCTTAAACGTGGGCAATAGGAACGGCAATTATAAACACAAGATGGCAGATGCTGTAATATAGGAAGCAACCTTCAGGAAGGATTTAGGGGTTTATGTTGACACAATGTTTTCATTGTCCACGCAATGTGCAAAAGCATTTAAAAAGACAAAATGTTAGGTTATATCATTAACTATAAATATATATCAATATACATCGACTGACGTTATGTTCAGATGATGGAATGCACTGGTGAGACAGCACCTGGAGTATTATATACCATTCTGGTCACCACACAATAAAAAAAAAGACATAGCAGCACTTGAAGCAGCACATAGGAGAACAACCAAGTGCATCCCGGAATTTAGGGACATGTCTACTTTGACAGATTCCAAGAATTAAACTTGTCTAGCCTTGAGCAGAGAAGATTATGTGGGGACTTAATTCAGGTCTTCAAAATCCTCAAAACCATTGATAAAGTAGATCCAGCAGAATTCTTCCAGCTTAAATGATGAATCTCATACTTTAGGACACCTGCAGAAATTAGGGGGAAGTGTATTTGCTACTGAAGCCATGCAGCACTTCTTTACACAAAGCGTTATGGGAATCTGGACCCACTGCAGAGACGAGGAGTTGAAGGAGAACCTTCAAAACCTTTAAGAAGTGTCTGGATGAGATATTGGGACAGCTTAGCTATTACCTAAACAAACAAGCTTGATGGACTGAATGGTCTCCCTTTCGTTTGTCAGATTTCTTAAATTCCTAGTCGTCATTATATGAAATTTCACCTGCTTATCCATTTTATGTAAATCTTAAAAGTCTTATGATTTATTCATTGCTTATCAGGTTCACGCCTTGCCCACCACCATCCTAAATTTGAAGCTACAACCTCATGTGCCCCAGGATAACCACCATTTTTTAGAGCAGAAAAACAACAAGAAATGATTCTGTAGTCTACAGAGTTGCAGTTTTCCTTCTTCACTACATTTAAAACAACTATATTATAAATATAAATATATTATATATATAAACGAGTGAGGGAAGAATGGAGCGTGAGATCGACAGGCGGATTGATGCCGCGTCCGCAGTGATGCGGGCTCTGCATCGGTCTGTTGTGGTGAAAAAGGAGCTGAGCCATAAGGCAAAGCTCTCAATTTACCAGTCGATCTATGTTCCTACCCTCACCTATGGTCATGAGCTATGGGTAGTGACCGAAAGAACGAGATCGCGAATACATGCAGCTGAAATGAGCTTCCTCCGCAGGGTGTCTGGGCTCTCCCTTAAAGATAGGGTGAGAAGCTCAGTCATCCAGGAGGGGCTCAGAGTAGAGCCGCTGCTCCTCCGCATCGAGAGGAGTCAGATGTAATGGCTCGGGCATCTGATCAGGATGCCTCCTGGACGCCTTCCTGGTGAGGTGTTCCGGGCACGTCCAACCGGGAGGAGGCCCCGGGGAAGACCCAGGACACGCTGGAGGGACTATGTCTCCCGGCTGGCCTGGGAACGCCTTGGGATTCCCCCGGAAGAGCTAGAAGAAGTGGCCGGGGAGAGGGAAGTCTGGGCATCTCTGCTCAAGCTGCTGCACCCGCGACCCGACCTCGGATAAGCGGAAGAGGATGGATGGATGGATATTATAAATACGTGCAGAACTCTGAAATTGTTAACGGAAGTGCAGCATAAAAAGGTTTAAACTATATTAAGAGGGTTTTCCACACCAAAATAACTGTCTCACCACACAAGACTGAACTAACCTCTACCCCCCAGGCTCTCTCTCTGTGAAGTTTGCTTGTTCTCCCTGTGTCTGCATGCTTAGCTCCTTGGTTCTCCAGTTTTCCACTTACATTCCCAAGATGCGATACTTAAACTGGTCTGTTGTGAGTGACTGTGATTGCATAGTTGAACATGTCCTGCCTGTGACGGTTCGCCACCCAACCCATGCTTGTTTCCCAAGTTGTGCCCAGTGCTGCCAGGATAGTCTCTGGCTTCTCATGGCCATGTAGTTGGGCTTGGTAGATGGATGGATGGATAGATAGATAGATAGATAGATAGTACCCACAGGGCAAAAGGATGGAATAAAAATAATCCTTTATAACAATACTGCAATAAAAGAATAAAAACTGATACAGTGCATAGATTCATAAAGAAACAAAAATGGTATGAGGATAGTGCATGTACATAATGAAATTATTTATCAATTTACATTAATAAAAGGGTCAGTTAAATAAACAAACAACAGTAAGCACTTGAGACACAAGATCAAAATATTGCATATTACTTACATACAACCTGGAACAGAAAAGTGTAAAGATGAAGGAAGAGGACTGGTGGCTTTGTTGAAGTGTTAGCTATTAACTACTAAAAGACCTCTTCAGATTGTCGAGAGCCCTTCACTGAGGCAGTTCCACTTCATCTCTCTCTTTAAGATATGATTGTCTTGAAATTAAAATGAAATGTGATAACCAGATAAAAAGCCGCACAATTCCAGCCACTCACACAACACTGCTGGTACAACCTTCAAAGTAAAAGAGAGATTCCAATAGTACGTGATTAGAATCCCCTGCTTTGGCTGCCGAATGTCATTTTTATCTCAACATCCACCGTCTAACCTTGATATTAAAAATAAAAAGGATTCTAAACTCTGGGTAGGTATCACGGCCAAGGAATACAATTAGGCCCACCTAAAAATAATGGGAGAATGTTTTCTTGGCTAAAAGGAGGCTATAAGGAGGATACAAGGCACTAAAGTATTTCTTAGGGACTCACCATAGCAGACAAAGAAGATGCTGGTTATCATTCTTCTCGTATGGTAGCATCAGGACACTATTTTGGCACACAGGCTCCATTCTTTCTCTCATCATTAGGGCCCTCACTTGTGGACACTGAGGATTAGAGTGAACTCTACCAACCAGTAGGTGGCAGGATGATCGACCCTCTACAGGTCATGGGACAGGAGTGACTTCTAGCTTCTTACTCTTTTCATCCCCATTACAGATATAGCACAGCATGGGCACCAATACACTTCCAGATTGCCGATGCTGTTAGTATTCTGATGAATGAGCGTTTTTGTTTTTGCAGTACACTTTTAATCTCTTTGCATTTAGGGTATCCAGTCTCGTCTGGAAGCATGAGATATGACATAACTGGAGTCATATGAAGGCTAATGGGAATGAAAGAAGTCATTCAGCAGTACCGAAACCATTCCAGGAGGAATGTCATGAAACTCAGAACACGCACACAAAAATGATCACTCTGATAAAATTCCTGAGTGTTGCCAGCCAAAGCACAGGAAGAAAAAGGGAGAGTGGTACATATGTGACAGGATTTACACCACTAATTGCTCCAGGGGCTACAGACAGCTGATTGTTGGTTTATTTTAAAGATTTCCTCCTTAAAATGCTTATGACAAAAATACATGATTACTTTTAGCAAGGATAGTGAGGATTGTTTCAAAAATGACTAAACAGATGTGTGTGAATCGCAAATGCTTCACTCCAGAGCTGTGCCACTTACTGTAGTTCAAGTACCAAATTTAACATCTCCTCCCATATTCCACCTGCACATCAGACTACAGACTGACACCTCTTTTCTTACAGGTACGTATCCAGCAAGAGAGGAATATTTTTGTATCTCTCTCCCTCTGTGAAGCTACATCCTGCCCTTTATGTGCAAAGTGAAAAAAGCCCATGGCTCAGGGACATAGATCACCCCGGGGTACTTCTTTCGCAAAACTTTGTCATTCCATAAACAGATGACCCAAACAGCAATGAGAGCCAGAGTGATGGCAAAGGTGCTGAGCAGAAAAAGACCATTGCTGTCCAGGACAAAGCCTTTACGCTTCTGATGCATTACTGTTGCCATCATGGCAAAGAACGTGAAAATGTAGAGGATGAAAATCTGGCCCTCAGTTACCAGGTACCTATAAAAGAAGCACAAAAGCAGCATTAGAGAAGTCGTGTTGCCATTTAGAGATTAACAGACCTATGACAAAAACCCAAATTCCTCACCAGTAGTACAGGCCACTGGGGCCAACAAGCAGCCAGGCAGACAGGGGCATCTTCCTCTCCTCCTTTAGGTGTGTGAAACATCCAGTGAAATAGAGAAAGAAGATCAAAAAAAAGGGGATATACCTACAAACGGAAAGTTCACAAGTGACACTTAATGTCAACACAACGAAGCATCCCAAAGTTCCAACTAGTATGAGAAATGGGGTTTGAGATCTTACAGGAAAAGGAACAAGGAAAGATACCCCCAATTCAAGATCTACAGAAATGAGGGCGAGAATTACTATGATTCTGTTCACAGCCGGGCCTCAGCCCCAGAGCTACAATACACTGACATTCCCCAAGGACTCTGTAGGTTATATATGGTGACGAGACTATCCAGCTGTAAGAGGCCCAAAGAAATCTCACTCAGTTATCTCTATCGAAGGAAGCACAAACTGCCAACTTCTGATTGTGACTTTAACCAGCGGTACTCACCACATAGAGTGTCCAAGGCATTCATCATAGTAGTAAAGCAATTCAAAAGAGTCAATCTACAAGACAAAGATAGAAACCAATCATTCCAAATGAAACCTCATGTTCTCTCAAGCCACCTAGTTTCTTTACATGCTTGCTTACCAGGGTTGCAGGTTTTAGATCTTTGATAATGGGGTTTTCTCGGACGCTTAGGTGCAGTTGATAGCCACTGAGGATCAGGCGGTGATTGACTGAGTCACCGACCAAATGAATACTGGCTCCCATCACAAATGTGATAATGCAGACGTACACAGCTGAACGAGGCAACGTCTTAGGTGATCTTTCAATAAGCTGCAGATGTCAGAGGCCAATGACAAAGGAACAAAAGTAAACTAACAAACAACAGAAAGCAAATAAGATACAAAACAAGTTTTTGAGCAGAATAACCACATAGTAATGTAACCAAAAAAGTTACGAAGTAGAATTAGAGGGAGTGCTATTTCATACCGCTATACAGTCCAGTGTGGTACTGATTTGTGCCAAGGCAGGCAGGCAAAGATAAAGCAGTGTAAAAGGATACAACAGAGTAACCTGCTTAAAGAATGCAGACAGAAAATGAATAGCTGACCACCTGTAGCAGGCCAACCCCTAGAAACCAACCTTAAGAAGAAGAAAAGGAGTAATCACATTGTAGGCCATATGAAAATAATCACCAGCACTCGGCTTGTTTAGGGGGAACCACTCCAGGGGGAGGATAATCTGTAAGGAAAAAAAGTAAATAGTAATTCTGAATCATTACATCTTCCCTTCCCTCCTTACACCTTCCAGAAGTTTTCGTTAAGCTTTAGTTTTTGTTTTTTGCCACTCTAATTACAAACAACAACATGTGACAGGCCTCCATTCCAAATACTGTATAGTTTATCCATCCATTCATCCATCTATTTTCCAACCCGCTGAATCCGAACACAGGGTCACGGGGGTCTGCTGGAGCCAATCCCAGCCAACACAGGGCACAAGGCAGGAACCAGTCCCGGGCAGGGTGCCAACCCACCGCAGGGCACACACAAACACATCCACACACCAAGCACACACTAGGGCCAATTTAGAATCGCCAATCCACCTAACCAGCATGTCTTTGGACTGTGGGAGGAAACCGGAGCGCCCGGAGGAAACCCACGCAGACACGGGGAGAACATGCAAACTCCACGCAGGGAGGACCCGGGAAGCGAACCCAGGTCCCCAGGTCTCACAACTGCGAGGCAGCAGCGCTACCCACTGCGCCACCCATATATATCTCAGAATGTTTGTGTGGTCCCTATACAATCCTGCAGCCTTTGACCGATCTGGACCAAATTTTGCGTAGTAGGACTATATGGACAAGACAGACTACTTTGGAACCCAAAATTTTGACCCTGAGGATGCCAGTGTTTTGTTTTTTTCTCCCCTGCCTGCTACAGTTTGCACACCAGTGCCACCTGCTTGCTTAAAGGGGGGTGTTGGGTGAGGCTTGATCTTGAATGGAAGTGCAGCACAACAAAAAGGAGAATCAATTGGTTGTTTATTTAACTCTTACTTTGTCGGCTTTTATTCATAATTTAAGCAGTACAAACTGCCCACCTTGAACTAACAGGACAAGTCAGACATGACAGTGTTTATGATTACAACCCAGCAAGGAGTTGCTGAAATTCAGGAATCCAATTGGACCGAAAAGAACAAATTCTCAACTCATAAGAGCAAAGGCATTGAAAGAGACTCCGTGTGGATGACAGATGGGCCCACCTAGCAATAACAACAGGGTCACCTTTTTAAAAGCCACATAAACATTTGCTTTCTTTCCTTAACCCACTCTACAAGTATAGCTGGGCAACACCGGGTACTCCAGCTACTATTACAATCAAAGAGTTACTCTTAGTTTCAGGTAAACTCCATGCTATAATCCATCCATCCATCCATTTTCCAACCTGCTGAATCCGAACACAGGGTCACGGGGTTTCTGCTGGAGCCAATCCCAGCCAACACAGGGCACAAGGCAGGAACCAATCCCGGGCAGGGTGCCAACCCACCGCAGCCATGCTATAATGTATAATACAATTTTCTAAAATATTCCAGATTTGTCGTAACTTTCAATATGCATGGTTCTGCTCACATAACCTACTTATTCTACTTTTAGGGTCACAGGAAACTAAAACCTATCCAGGGAGCATCAAGCACAAGGCAGGGACCAATCTTAGATGGTGGTATGCTTGTTTTAAATTTACAGAAGATGCTTCCGTTTTCTTATTTATTGTTTTTATCTATAGTTTGAGAACACTCATAATTCTGATATAATTTAGGGAGCAAAGAGCTGGACAGACATGCTTACAAGCAACAAAGACTGCTAAAGCGTATCAGCTTCTTCAGTGTCGTTTTCACCCCTGTGCAGCAGTTAAATAACCAAAACAGTAAACAGAAACAAGACTACAACTCTTTACCATGCAATCATTCTTGTGTATAAATTACACAAATATTCACTACATTTCTTTAAAAGTGAAAAATCCTGTTGAGGATTTCAAAATTTACAAAATAAAGGTAGAAGGTGGGAAAGAGCATAACGAATTAGCATATGAATCTGATTAAAAGCAAGAATGACTGCAGCCAGGGCTCTGTTTTTGAAATCCATTGGCTTACTCCATGAACACATCAGTTTTACCTTGTGCTTTATAAAGTATTTGTACCTTGTATGTTTAGATATTTTATAAAGTGTAAAGTTTAGGGAGCAGTGGTTTGCTCAGCAATCTCAGTCAAATAATAATGTGAAGAATAGTGTATAAAAATAAACAGTTATTGTTATATATTGCTTTTTTTAAACAGACTCCCAGCAGCATGTCTCATAATAATCAAGTCTTACTTTATACTGCACTCTACACACTCAAGGCTAAGCACAAACCGTCACACTGTACTCTTAACTTCCGGGCTCAGGCAGGTTAGATGACTTGTTCAGAGTCGCACAGTGCATGTGTAGTGAGATCCCAGGCACGATCCTCAAACACGAGATTGAACTGATAAGACTCACCATCACAATCGGACGACCAAAATCCAGGACCCAGTTCTGGAGGGTGAAATAGAACCAGAGATCCAAATGGAATTGAGGTTTCTTGCTAGAAGACTCCGATTCAAAGGAGCTGTGCCTGCTAAGAGATGAAAGCAGTTTGCATGGAGGGTTGTTTGACAGGACTATACCTTGAAGACTAAATGGTGGAAACATTTGAACACTGCAGTTGCATCCTTCTCTATGAGTATTCGTGTGCTTGTGCATGTCCAGTCTGCAGTGCTGTTTTTCTACAAGCATATGCATGTGTCTGCAGGTTAAATTTCCTTTCTGGAATATATATGAACTTGCACATGCACATAGTCTACATTAATTCATTTTTGCAGGAATGTATATGCAAGAATATGCACTTGCATAAACTGAAGCTCTTTCACTGTGTGTGTATATATATATGTGTGTGTGTGTGTGTGTGTGAGAGAGAGTGAGACTGAGACAGAGGCTGCTCCTAGACTGCAATATGCTTCTGCATCTCAGCTCAGGTTACCAACTAAGAACTGCTGGAGTGTCGGAAGCTCTAATTATTGGAGGCAGAAGGCGGGCGTCAAATGGGCACCTTGCTTCTCTGGTGTGTAATCTGAAGAGTATTGATATTATTACAGTGCTCTTGTGATTGCTGTAGATAAGGGGTGTTTAATTTCAACAGAATTGAAGCATGGTGCCCTTTCCCCTGCCCGTTTCACATTGTAACATTAAAAACATTTCTATTTTAACCTCTAAACACTCATTCCAGGAATCTCATCAACTCAGAACAACAACATACCAATCCCACTTTTATCATTTAAGTATAGTTTATATTTCTAATGAAGGTAATATAGAAAGAGAGTGACATACCTTGGATGCAGAAGTGGGGGCTGGAGGCCAGGTCCATGGCGTTTTCGGAGAGGAGCATGCATCTCAAAGTGTTGGTCCTCCGCTGTGCAGACCCTCCCTCCTCACACACTAGTGCTAACCAAGCACATGTGGAACGTTTCCTTCTCAGGCTATAGACATTCAGCTACACGATACAGAATGCTCCCACCGAGGACTTCTATGCTTACAGAGAATCACAGTGTGGAGGGTGGCAGCTCAGTTTAGCTGGCTTTCTTCTTTGCTGTCCAGACACACAGTGCTGTTGAAACAGAAGAGCAGTGTGCTTTTAAAGAAAGTCCACAATGATATGTGATCTTCTGTCTTTTTAGCACTAAAGGTCTCAGGTGGGGAGTGGAGGCAACGGCACGCAGCTGTTGGGTAAGCCTTTGTCTCAGTGCACACATATGAAAATTCAACCTAGTTTCTAGGATTATCTGAGGATTTATCTTGAGAAAAGACGCAAAGCACACATGGTACACAACAAGATCAAATGTGATTATTTTTGTTTTATTTCCAAACATCAAATAAGTTTTCTTTTGAAACGTGCATGTGTGTGAGAAGCAAATGGCATTCTTGTTAAAGAGCTTTCTTTCTTTTTTCAAGGGCGAACAAGCAGAAAACCTGCAGCTTCACTTCTTATTGACATTTTCTGCCTTAAAGAACCACTGCAGTCTAAGAGTACGGTTAATGAGTTCATAAACAAACAAAAAAAAAATTAACAGCCCTACCACATACTGTATAATAAAAAGGCCAAGGACAGCATGGGGGGGATTGGGGAAAACCAGATAAGACATGGTCACATTTAGCAACTCATGAAAGTGGCACCCATTGATTCTATTGGAATGAATAACTGGAGAATACCACAAATGGGAACACACTGAGGAATACGGTGTAATAAAAGCCTAACAAATAAAATCACTCCAGGATCAATAAAGCTTCAGTGTTCTGTTGTAAGTCAGCCACTTTCTAACCTGCTTTGTCTTGAACAGGGCCACAATGTTCGGGGGGCAGGATGGAGCCCATCCCAGCTGGAATAGGGCTCAAGGCAGGAACAAACCCTGGACAGGGCGTCAGTCCATCGAAGGGCAAACACAAACACACACACACACAAGGGCCAATTTAGTATCGCCAATTCACCTTATGTTTGTGGTTTTTTGTTTTTTTTAATTTATTTTCTTATTTCATGAGGACAATTTGGACATATGGAGAGACAACTGGCATTGAAGAAGAAAGGCATTACAAAGAATTTTGTTTCATAGAAATTAGGAAGAATCACATAACATGGTTAAGTGGCCTATCCCTGCCCCTGGACAGTTGTTGGCATAAAGGCTACAGAAAAAAAATAAATAAAAGGAATTCCTGATCGACACCAAAAGGATATTCAACCAATTAGAAAAACTTAGTCAGGAAAGAAAAAACAAAACTACAAAAATGTGTTCTTTTCAGGCTGCCGTACATCTAACAACTTACTAACCTTCCACAATGGCTTTGTGCTCCTCTAATTCCAAACATATTCCTGCCAGGGATCACTGGCATTGGTGTTTCACAGTCATTAAAATGTACAAAAGTGTTATGTTGAGCCTCTTCACCCTCGACATGTTTATGCCTTAATATATTTTATTTGAATGAATACTCTGCCCCAACCCAAGGGTGGTTTCTGCCTTATGCCAAATGCTGCTACCTGCATCAACCCTGTATTTGAACTAAAGAGGTCTGAAATGGAAGGATGGAGGGACCTTTTGTACCAGGAACTTTATTAGGTCAATCAAGGCTGCACTAAATACAGAACCCAGGACACATTTATTGTCACACTGCAATTTACTGCCGGGAGAACGTCACACAAACACAATGGTGACATACAGGGTTACAATATGAAGTCTTGCAGGTCCAAGTCATATACAGCTATTGCTTTTAGACACGGAGTAGGGGCCTATGGCTCAAACAGGCAGACACCAATTAGATAGAGAAAACCCCTAATGAAATGGGGGTACACTCATAAAGCAATTACGAGAAAACTGGGTCCTACACTTAGTGTGTTTATGGCCACTTTAATAATCCGATTTTTCACATGACCCCGAATTCAAAAATGCCATGTAAACCATTAATCCGATTAGAGAAAATGGATTATTGGTATCTAAGAAACCAGGTTAGCATACATAAATTTCTTCCATGACTAAACCAGTTATTTGACAACGCAAACCCTTAACCGGGATTTTGTAGATTGCACATGTCCATTGCACTCTGTTCGCCTGTTTGTGCGTTAGCTTCACACAGGCTTTCAGAAGCCACAGGTAAAGCCTCCACAAGATACATTTCTTGAGGCAGATGTTCAAGTGATACCATTATGTCAGAGAAGAATGTCAGGGCCTGGTTGACATAATCTGTCTCCATATTTCAGAAGTCACTAAATGTATGTTGATGAACAGAACGTACTGTGCTAAACTTAGCAGTAGGGCAACATTAAAAGTAATGCATGTTATGTAATCCAATTAGTTTTTAAATTAACAAGTAACCTAATGCAATACTTATCTTATTGAAGTAAAAATAGCTGTGTTATTATTATACCACTGTCACTGGGTGCAAGGTAAGAAGCAAATGTACCAGTATGACACTACTTTGCAGAGCTCAATTGCACAGTCACGTAGGAAAGAGTGTGCTGCGTGCAATCTTGTAACAGAAACACATTAGTAAAATGTCAGTTTAGCTTTCCTCCAGTGATTTGCTTCAGATATTTCGAAACAGTGTGATCAGGTGAAACAGCGGCCAGTGTTCATAATGTGAATAATTGGTAGCTCTGTTTGAGGATGGATATTATTTACTTCAGAGAATATGAGGGACTAAACATACTCATAAAACACAACTATCACAGGCTTCATTCATGTTTGTTTGTGGATTCACAGCGGCCAATAATGACATTTAACTCTTTTTTTCACAGTATTGCCTCCTTAGCATTTGTTTACTTCAGGATAACAAGCCAAAAGTGTTCATTTATATTTTCCAACAAGAAAAAATGTTGTTGTTGTTGTGTGTAACAGAAACACGTAAATACCAAAAGTCAACATAAAAACAGTAGAAACGGTATGTGTAATGTCCACTACTGTACTGATGCAGATTTAGTACATGTCCTTAGTGTGACATGTTTTGAAACGGTCACCAACACACGGCCTGACGTTGCAATCAAGGCAGTAAAAGCACGTTTCTTTGTGCACTTTTCTTATAATTTTTCTGTTGCTTGCACATGAGAGGATAGAATGTAAGAGCCTGACCTGCATGATCAGCGTATCCCCTTGTGTTATTGTAGGCTAGAACATCGTTAGACTTACTGACGTCCACATTTCTCTTGATATGAACACTGAAAATTGCTGCATTGTGAAAAGTGCTTAGGGGCGAACTTCTTGCTTCGCCTTGCACTTGACCATATTTAATTTTCCTTTTTGTTATGTAGCTACTGTCACACCACAATGAAGCTTCTTGTGACCAGATTCACAGGGCATATCATAGCGGTTCAATTGCACAGGGCCGTATCACGCATCACTTTCCATGGCAAAGTCTGATGATCAATTCATGTTGTTATCGTTATCGCTTGATATAGTCGATGCTCCAGTTTCAGTTTGTTCTAAAACTGCCTTTACAGCTTTTCACTTGAGGCTCTACTCCACTCATGAATTTTAATGAGTTACCTTTGAGTTACCCGAATGCCTAGAGATATTCATGGAAATATTATTTTTATTTATTATTCATTTATTTTTGCAGCGTGATGTTATTTTCTCCACTAGATGGCAGCACAATACTGTCCTGAGACCCGAGTCTTATTTGGACTTAACACTATAAAGTGTATCATTACATGTCACCCCAAGCCTGACTCCTGTTTAATGCATTAGCATAGAATTCCAAGCTTGAGTCACACTTGGGGTTAACACCAAGAAGGTTAATGGCGATGGAGTGTTTTTCCAAAGGAGAACTCCAGAGGCGTGTAAACAGGGGTTTTTAAGAAACCAATTTTTCTGCCTTAACTGGATTACTCACCTAATTCCTGTTTTGTGTGTGCATGTAAACACACCACCATTACAATGGTTACTTCTGGAATTACCAGTGCACATATTACAGGAAACCTAAAGCCTCATGGGAGTCAACTTTTAAACTGAAGACAAGTCTCTTGGCCAAAGAATGAAAGGGAGAAGCTGGTCTTCAATTCAAAAAGTCCTTCCCATGAAGCTTTAGGTTTCTTATTCATATATGCACTGATAATTCCACAAATAAGTATTTAATAATATTTTACACAAACAAATGCATATTGCACATTTTGAGCATACAATTAGAAAATAAACATGTGGATCATGCAACTTACTTTTTTTCCCCCCATTTTTCCATTGACTTTTTTCACATTGTTTGCTTTTGTACAACCCTGGTCACTATTGCCTTCTATTATGTTATAAAACTTCTTTCAGTCCATTCTTCATGAAAACACAAGATTGCATTTTTTTTTTGGCCATCACTACAAAGTACATGGGGTAAATAACATATACAAAAGTTTATATTATTTTTAGATGGAGTATTAATTAAAAAAAAAAATTCTCAGAAAATTTCAAGAACTTCAACGAAGAGTGACCACCACCTGAATTCCAAATAGCTACAACCTGCATATGAAGCAGACTCCCATGGGAGCAAAGGATTTAAATTAAAAATGAATTCACAATGGTGTACCAATACCACACATCTTCATAATATAGAATGCCAAGAATCCATCCATTTCACATCCTGCGTATCTAATTTAGGATGATGGGGGTCCACCGCCTATCTTGGAAATAATGGGTGTATAGCAGGAAGTGACCCTGGATGGGCTGCTGGTCATCAGAGGACACATTTACTCATACTGGCTCAGTGTAAAATCACCAATTAAGCTAATATATGGGTGGACAGCAGGTCCCCAGAAGAACCTAAACAGAAAAAATGTGGAAAGTCTATGCAGACAATGCGAAAGTGGGATTTGACTCTGCACACCAGATCCATCAGTCAATCTTTATTTTACAGTAATCCCTCCTCCATCGCGGGGGTTGCGTTCCAGAGCCACCCGCGAAATAAGAAAATCCGCGAAGTAGAAACCATATGTTTATATGGTTATTTTTATATTGTCATGCTTGGGTCACAGATTTGCGCAGAAACACAGGAGGTTGTAGAGAGACAGGAACGTTATTCAAACACTGCAAATAAACATTGGTCTCTTTTTCAAAAGTTTAAACTGTGCTCCATGACAAGACAGAGATGACAGTTCCATCTCACAATTAAAAGAATGCAAACATATCTTCCTCTTCAAAGGAGTGCGCGTCAGGAGCACAGAATGTCACATAGATAGAGAAAAGCAAACAAATCAGTAGGGCTGTTTGGCTTTTAAGTATGCGAAGCACCGCGGCACAAAGCTGTTGAAGGCGGCAGCTCACACCCCCTCCGTCAGGTGCAGGGAGAGAGAGAGAGAGAGAGAGAGATAGAGAGAGAGACAGAGTTTGTTTTTCAATCAAAAATCAATACGTGCCCTTCGAGCTTTTAAGTATGCGAAGCACCGTGCAGCATGTCATTTCAGGAAGCAGCTGCACAAAAGATAGCAACGTGAAGATAATCTTTCAGCATTTTTAGACGAGTGTCCTTATCGTCTAGGTGTGCGAACAGCCCCCCTGCTCAATCCCCCTACGTCAGGATCAGAGAAAGTCAGCGCAAGAGAGAGAGAGAGAAAGTAAGTTGGCTAGCTTCTCAGCCATCTGCCAATAGCGTCCCTTGTATGAAATCAACTGGGCAAACCAACTGAGGAAGCATGTACCAGAAATTAAAAGACCCATTGTCCGCAGAAATCCGCGAACCAGCAAAAAATCCGCGATATATATTTAAATATGCTTACATATAAAATCCGCAATGGAGTGAAGCCGCGAAAGGCAAAGCGCGATATAGCGAGGGATTACTGTATATACTGTATGCCTATTCTTAGAATGCACCATCAAGATAGATAGATAGATAGATAGATAGATAGATAGATAGATAGATAGATAGATAGATAGATAGATAGATAGAGATACTTTATTAATCCCAAGGGGAAATTCACAAAAGATAAAAAAAGGAAAAAAAAGATAAAAAAAGGTAAAGAGGCACTTTAGATGGAAAGAAAGAACACAATTCAAAACACAGGAAATCCAAGACCTGACAAACTGTCAATACGAACTCTGTGAAGCCGCAGTAATCAAGAATACAGAACTGTGCCACCCTTGGCTGAATGTATCAAACAGTTTAAGACAATTCTACAAAGCACATTCTGGTTATTACTCACAATCTAACTATTACATGAAAATAATATGATCTTCCTATGTTAATTTGGAAAAAACAGCACTTACCCTAAGAGTCTAACCTCCTTGGCACAATTCTACTTTCAATTACTAGTGGCAAGTATTTCATTAATAATAAACTAGATAGGCAGTGTGATATAGTGTCAAGATCATTGGATATTAAACCCTAAAGTTTCCAATTAAATCCTCATGTCTGGCTCACAGTGTGACGTTCAGAAGTCACTGTAGATCAGGGGTCTCCAACCTTTTTTCCCCTGTGAGCTACTTTTACAAAATGAAAATGGCAGAGAGTTACTCATGTTTTCTAACGTTTATCCTCATAGCTTATTTCAACCCAAACAAACTGAATAAGCTTGTTTTGCCTGAACATTTACAAAATGTTGGTGTCCACAACTCACATTTTGCATTAAAACATCACAAAAATATTTAGTTCACCTGCAAGTGAACATTTTGTATGTCTATGCATTTTCTACTGTATCTCACACTATTGAATTAAAACATGAATGCTGTCAAAACAAAACAATGCAATTACAAAAACACAGATATTACCGATTAATTTGTCATTTTGTTTCACTTCATAAGAGTCTTCACATGTCCAGTTGCATGTGTGATGTGTTTTTTAGTTTGTCAGATGACTGGCACTGCATGGAGTCAACAAGAGAGGCAGTGTATGGTGGAGTGGAGCCACTTAGGTTCACTCTTATGGTGTCATTTAAATGTTCATCTGTCAGTCTTGTTCTGAACTTTGATTTCATGACATTCATGTCAGAAAAGGCAGACTCACCGAGGTATGTAGACCCAAACAAAGCAGACATTTTCAGAGCTGCTTAGTGAAGATTCTTATTGTTCTCTGGCTCTACTAAGCTCCAGAAATGCTGAGAATGCTGTTGAGACTTTAGCTGCACATTATTTTGAAGGTTTACTAATATATAATATATAAAATCCTATGTCTGTCTGTCCAATTTTCATGAGAGAACTACTTAATGGATTTAGATCAGGTTTTTTCTATAATTTCCATGAACATTCTGGTTGATTTTGCGACTTCTCTCATTTTGCTATGTATCATAGTTCACGTGCGGTACTGATTTATTTGCGTGAATCCGAGAAAAAGGCAGTGGGCAAAGGGGAGGGGCCTTCCTCACTCACTCTCCAGCTTCGGAGCGTGTTCCTTAAATCCGCTTAGTTAGCAAATGAGAGAACAATTTAATTCAACTTTGTTTGATATTTAAAATAAAGTGTTACATAGGTCTTGATGAGTTAGAGTCCAGATATTCTCTTAAGTGTATGCCACATTGAAAACATAGATTGCAATTCAGAATGTGGATCGTGATATGATTTTTTAGAAAGATCGCCCACCCCTAATTTGACTAATCAAGTTTTCAAATTTATGTAGGCTTCATTGACCCTTTGGCGAGCTACTTGGAAAGTGGTTGCGAGCTACCGGCAGCTCACGAGCAACGTGTTGGAGACCCCTGCTGTAGATGTATGTTCTTATATATATATATATATATATATATATATATATTGTGACAGATAAAGATGCTCTCGCTCCCTTGAACCCTCAGACCAGATGTCAGACACCAGATAAAAGTCCAATAGTTGACTTTATTATAATAATGTGCACCAAGCACCCTCCACAAAACTCCTAAATCACTACACAATACTATAAACAATAACAATCCTCCACTCTCCCAGACGCTTAGCCACCCTGCCTCCCAACTCAGCTTGTCTTCTGGGGTTTCCCATAGTCCTTTTATAGTCCTTGACCCGGAAGTGTTTGTCCCTCAGTCCATGTGACTTTCTATCACTTCCGGGTCAGGTAAAAACTTCTCCTTTTCTTCATCCCGGAAGCATGTCATTTCCTCTGTCCCTGTGACCAGGACGTACTTCCGGGTTATAGGGCAAATACAAGTCTCTGAGCCTCCCTGCAGCGTCCCCCATGGTATCCAGCAGGGCTGTGAAGGAAAACTCCAATATCCATGATGCCCTGCTGGAATTTGGGGCACCTCCATGCTGCCGGAAGGGCTCCATCTAGCGGCATGGGGTATTGGCCGGGATGAACGGCCGCCCATATATCACGATATTATATATATATATATATACACATACACACACACTAGGGGGCTTTGCCCCCTGCTTGCTTCGCTGGAGTACCCAGAAAAGTGACAACCGATAGGGAGGATGTAAGAATGTAAGAATTCCAGTCACACAATGCCCAGGTTGGTATCTGAACTTAGGTACATGGAGCTTGTAAGTCATGTGTGGAAGTGAAAAACTATGTTTTAAATGTAGAAAGAAAGAAAGACAAGTCTGTTTAGGGGGTGGAAATACAACACTGGCACCTCTTAATTCTAAACAATTAAATTTGAGTTTTACTGGTTATATACCAAACATGTATTTCTCCCTTGTCGCTCATCTAACTTTTAGTCAACACATGTTAATAGTAAGGCCTGCCTTGTCTATCTTAATGGAAGTTTCCTAATGTGCTATAATATAAAAAATCTTGTCTATTTATGTGCAGTACTTAATTGCCAGACTATTAAAATCCATTTGCTTACTACATAGCTACAAAAAAATTGCCTGGGATGAAATCATAACTAGGAAGTATGGCCCTTTAACTCTAATTCTTAAATCACTACATTAGTTTCTTGTTAACTTTAGACCTGATTTAAAATCCCACTTAGCATTTAAAGTCATAAATTACTTCACCCTATGTTATCTTACAGAATTATTAACATCTATACTCCAGAAAATACACTATGACCATAAAGTGTTCATGAAAAGTACTCATTCTGATCCAGTAGGGTCAAATACGTAGCATTAGCCCTCTTAAATGGGAAATAAAATACAGTCTATGCATCATATTCATCACTTTTTAGGTTTAATATGTTTGCCATGTTAATGCACACTATAATAACGGCTTGATGATATGAATTATTATACATGTGAGTCATCATTTAGCTGATTTGGCTGCATTCCCTTACTTGATCAAGGGTGGACCCAAGATATCTCATTATGTATATATAAATATTCCAAAATACAAAAATATTCAAAATCTTAAGTACTTCTGGTCCCGGCATTTTGGATTACGGATACTGAACCTGTAGTAATGAACAGTGACCATCTGTTACTAAGCCTTTCTGATTCTCTTTCTCTTCTCGGTGCTGCCATCACTGCAACTTTGCCCTCCTGAGCTTGGGACGTCAGCTAGGATGGCAAACGTTAACTCCACTGAATGACAGATCTAATACTAGGCCTTGGCTGTATTTCATCAAAATCATGAACATTAGCCATTTAATTATTTGAACAGATGTCCAGTTTATTGTCATGTGTACAAAGTATTAGTAGGAGATTAAAGAACTTGTAAAACATTGTCTAAACATATGTGCATATAATTTCTTTCAATGCCCCTCACTGTATACTGCCATGGAAAATATAAGCTTGTATCTGATTTTTCAGTATTATTATGTATGTTTCCCAATGAATTTTACTGGGTCATCAACCACTGTCTTATACTCAATAAAAGAAATAAAACAGTGAACAAAAAGTACAAAAGTTCAATATTTAGTATTTTTACTGTATTTATGAAAGTAAAGCAACATGCAACACCTGCATAAAAATGAATGCACCCTTTAGATTTTATAGCTGCTTATTTCAATGGTTCTCAGACTTTGTCTTGAAGACCCCCTATGGTTGCAGGTTTTTATTCCAACCAGTTTCACAATCAGTGAGTCATTTTACTTTACCTCTGATTGATCTCATTTTATTAGATGGTGTTTTTTTCTATTATACCAAATTCAGAAAAGCCCAGCAGTGATTTTTGCAATTATAAGACATTTAGAAATATTTGTATTTTTGTAATAGGTGTATATGCTTAACTCTGTTTTATTGTTTTCTCATTAACTTGCCCTTTTTCTGTGTAGTTTGCTTCCTTAATTGTATCTTAATAATAACAACAAGCACAGCAGACACCTGGGTAACCAACACTGAATGCTGAAAGGCTGCCACCGCTTTAGTAGTGAACACCCTAATGTGTTTATTAGTAAATAAAGGATTCAATTTCCAGAACATTTGGGAAGGCAGAAGGAATATCATAATGATAATGAAAATCTTAAAAACCAAGCTAAAAATCAATAAATTATCCATATAGATAAATAAATATAAATGATTAGTACATTCTAACAAACATTTACCAACTGCAATTTCTATATTGACTCCAAAACACAGAAGGTGGGAAGCAACACCTTGCTTAATTAGGCCAGGAGCCGAATTAAAAATTAATGTTGAATGGAACAAAAACCTGTAGACACATGGGGTTCCAAGGACTGAGCCTGAGAACCACTGGCTTAAACCTATTTTTGTGACAGTAACTCTGACCAGATGCTTCATATGATTATTGATCAGCCTCTCAATGAGCTGTGAAGGGATTTTGGCTTATTCTTGCTTTAAAATATTTTTTGATTTTCTTGTGTTTAGTCCTTCATGTCCCCTTTTTACGTTCTTGACCTGAGCCACCATTTGCGGTATGAACACTGGCCGCTGTGCCACCCAATCACACTGTTTCAACATATCTATAGCACAGAGCTGGATGAAAACTCAGCTGACACTTTATTAATCTGTTTCTGCTACTAGATTGCACGTAGCACATTCATTTCTGCTTGGCTGTGCAACTGAGCCGTGTAAAGGAGCAGCATACCAGTAAATGTGCTTCTTGCCTTTATCCCAGTGCTGCTGGGATGATGATAATAACGCAGCTAACTTTATTACAATTTAATAATTATTAGATTAGGTTACTCATTACTTTAAAAAGTAAACTGGACTACGTATTGTGCATTATTTTTAACACGGTACCCTAACACTACTGCCAAGATTGTGCTGCTGAGTTTAGCACTGCACGGTCAGCTCATCAACATAATATTTCAGAAATCACTACATTTAAGACAGATTTTTTTCAACCAGCAGAAGAAATAAATCAATCACCTGAGCACTTGCCTCAGGAAATGTATCTTCTGGTCGCTTCTACAGAAGGCTTCTGAATAATACATAGCCCTGGAGAGGGTGTAGGTAAAACAAAAAAGTAATAAATATTCGAGCGCACATTTTAGTTAAAACATTTTCTTAATTTAGTTAATTTGTGTGTATTTTTGATTAAACCTGGGAGAAAGAATATCTAATACATGTACAGGCATAGAGTGCAACAAACATGTGGAGACAACAAAATCCTTAACTGTAACCTGGTTAAGGGTTTACATAGCCACAAAACTGGGCTACTCGCTTAGAAACCTATATGTGTTAACTTGATTTCTCAAAGACCAATAATTGGAACAAGGGTTTATATGGCATTTTAGAATCCAGCCTTTTGTGAGTAACTGGGTTATTTGAGCACACGTATACAGACTGAATGTTATGCTATTATGAGAGTTACTTTAATTATACTACACTGAAAGTGAATACAGCACACTGAGCTTATGAATGGGAAGTGAATAACCTGTACGGAATGAAATTACACAAACATGGGGTCTCAAGTAACGTAAGCCAATAACTCAGAAATGCTTATCCGCCTCATATACTGCTATCACAAACAGGAACTGTGAGGTCATATAAGGCCACCACATACATGGGAGCTCTGTTACATGAGGCTACCAGCCACCCCTGTGAGCCTACTACATACAATACAAAAAGATTCTTATGTACAAAAACAGCTGTCTATTTACAAATGGACTATCACACACAGCTCTGGCATATTCAATCACATGAGGCTATGTCCATCATTTAGCAAATAGCACTAATATGGCTTCTTTTTTTTTTTTTTTTAAACCTGTAAGCACACTGGTAGAGTTCTCATCTCATTTGACTCTTTTTCTAGAATACCGTTTTAACATTAGATTCTAAATCAAAGTCTTGTCTTCATTGCTTTTGAAATGAAGTTGCTTTACAATGTATGGCAGTTCTCACATGACTATAAGTTCATCTTGTTTCTGATTAGATAGACAGACAGACAGACAGACAGACAGACAGACAGACAGACAGACAGACAGACAGACAGACAGATAGACAGATAGATAGATAGATAGATAGATAGACAGATAGATAGATAGATAGATAGATACTTTATTAATCCCAAGGGGAAATTCACAATCTCCACATACAGATACATAGATTAATCTCCAGATACAATCCAAGACATTATCGCTACAGTTAATGTAGCTATTTTAGCACTAAAAGTGCTAAAGGCAACTATACTTGTTAATCATTTATGCAGTTGAAAAGACAGGCACCTAGAGGTGACATATAAATGTCTCTCAAAAGCAAAAGGAAGGGGTGCACACATACATGGGGTCCAAATAGCAGCAGGACATTACACAAAGACACATAAAGGTCTAGTCCTGTAAAGCATTACATTCCAATATGATAGGGTGA
Source organism: Erpetoichthys calabaricus (assembly GCF_900747795.2). Taxonomy (NCBI): domain Eukaryota; kingdom Metazoa; phylum Chordata; class Cladistia; order Polypteriformes; family Polypteridae; genus Erpetoichthys; species Erpetoichthys calabaricus. The sequence goes on along the minus strand of NC_041410.2, from coordinate 77,033,732 downwards.
TCATATATCCCCTTTTACCATGACATATTTTCTTTTTTGGACCTAAAAAAATGCAGCAAGTCAGCATTTCTAAATAGCATTCATGTTGACATTTTCTTTAAGCTGACCTGTGTTCTGTGTGTATTTGCACTACTTTGACCCTTCTATAGGCCCTGCCTTCCCACAAGGCAGAGTTGATCAATTGCTCCTACAAGCAACCATTAGTCAAACTGACTATAGAGGAATTCTATGCACCAGACCATTTACCGAACCTGCTTAGTCAAATTTTACAGTACCATGTAGGGCAACTAGTAGATGTGTTGAGCTTGCATACTAGCAGAATTTCACTAAAAAAAGACTCATTTGGTGATAGGTAAAATGGCAGATCACAAAAAATGATTGTTTTCAGCCCCTGGTTTTTCTAAGCTTTACAGTAATTTAGTTGCACTGCTCCTTTATGCAAAGTATTATGGTAGTTGTGCCAGTGTGCCTCTTTTTTCTTCTTCTTTTGTTACAAACTTCCTGCTGTGTAAACAAAGGACAGCGAGCAGAAGCTTATTTTATCAGTGAACGAGAGGCGATTGGTATATAAGGCTTTACAATAAAAATTTATTATTCTACTAAAGAAAGTAGAATAATAAAATTAAAAAAAGCAATCAGAGAAGTGCAACTAGGGAAATGGCAAGAAAAGCTACTTTAACACCTGTGGTCTATAGTCTAATTATTAAAACACTAGACATTAAGCCCGTTACAATAACGGGCGCTAGAACAGTAGTGCATAAACATTAGTAGGAACAAGGGGGCTCCGCCCCCTGCTCGCTTCGCTCGCCTACCCCCGGTGTTGGGTAACCCGAAATACATTGATGAATGTATAAGATATGTTTGTAGCTCCGTTAGTCCAGCTGTTTGGTTTTGGAGCCGAGACAGTTTTGCTTCCGTGGTTTCAGACGCGCATTGTAGGTGCCGACGTCTATTGTTTTTGTCCATGCAGGCTCATGTTTGTAGCTCCGTTAGTGGAGCTGTATAGTATTGGAGCCGTGATTGTGACTCCATTAGTTCTCCGTTGTTTACCGTTAGTAATATGAATAATTGCACTTACTGTTAATACGGAGCGGTTTCTGTGGTTGTACTGTTAATAATGCATCACTGTAATGTGATTCACTTATGCTGTATAGTTTGGACGTGTGAGGATGATGAACGTTCAATACAGAGCGTTCGTTTATTCTTATTACAGTTTGGACGTGTGAGGATGACGTACATTTAAAACGGAGCGTTCGTTTATTCTTATTACGCGTTGTAGGCACCTTCGGCTTTCGTACTAACTCGCACCTTCCGTACTATTATGCTGTGTATGGTGGACCTTTGTGGACTCCGTACTTTTTCCCGTTTCACTCTGGGGCGGGGGGCTGAATCCTCTGTTTTGTGTGGCTGTGTCGTTACCTATGGGCGCGTTGCCTCATTTCTTATTTACGTTAGTTGAGCTCCTTTGTTTTTGAGCCGTGATGCGTTGTAGGCGCTTATTTACGTTAGTTGAGCTAATATTATACCTCCGGTGCCGTGTGTGTGTTTCATGTGGTCGTCGTTGTAGGCGCATGCGCCCTCTGTACTATCTCGGGTTTGACTATGCTGTGTTTTGTGGACGTTTGGGGACGCCGTACTCTCTCCGGTTTGATTGTGGGGCGGGATGCCGAAGCCTGTTGTGTTTGTTTTGTTTGTGAGTACTCATATTATCCATATTACTAACCGAGAATAAACCGGATATGGACACAGGAGACATAGTGCGCAGGCGCCGACAGCTCAACTAACGGAAATACGAAATAAAGCAACGAGCACAGACAATACGGAACCCAAACCATCCACACTACACAGCATAGTCAAACCCGACATAGTACGGAAGGTGCGTGCGCCTACAATGCGCGTCTAACACACTGCAGGCAGACCCCCGAGATGGTACAGAAGCCCCAGAGATACGGACTCCACAGCATATACTGTAATGTGATTCACATATGCTGTGGAGTCCTATGAAAATTCGTATATTTAGGAAACCCCTTCAATGACTGACACTTTACACTTTACTGGGCCAAGTATGTTAATCGCAAATCTGACATCCTCAGAGTGAACACTTGCATAACAACAAATACTAATCCCACCTCTTTGGGGAAGCTGGTCTCCGCGTCTCTGTACCCAATTGGATTTTTCGTGCGTTATGTTTTAGGTCTTACCTCATTTACCAAAATCTGATTGGATCGGCAGCGTGATATTTTATAGGTCCTGCCCTCTCTGTCTTGTGTGATTCTTCAGGCGACCTTAGAAGCAACGCACCGTGCCCCGCACATGCGCACTTCACCAGAAGACACACACACACGGACACATGGACGCACATAGGGGTTTTATTAAAGAGGATACTTTAATATAGGACATAAGACTTCTGTTTGTCTGATTATGCAGGAGATTAGTGTAAAATGTTTTTTAAAGTGATAAAGAGTAAAAAATAAATAAATAAATAAAAATCGGAATTGGCCAATCAAGTACTGAAACTGGTGATTAGTATAAGCCTTAAAAACCTGATCAGAGCATCCCTAACTTATATGGAAACTTTTCTAGCAATATGAAGTTGGCTAAATGGTCTCAATGAGCAGCACACCATGCCTCAATCAAGAAAAATTCCAGAAAACCTGAGAAAGAAGGTTACTGAAATATATCAGTTGGAAAAGCGTCACAAATCAAATTTCAAAACCCTAAGACTCCTGCAACCCACCTTGACAGCCATCATCTCCAAATGGAGAAAACTTGCAACAGTGGTAAATCTGCAAGGGATGGCCAGCCTAACTACTTTAACAGTGCATAGAAAACTCATCTGGATGTACATCTAATGAACTGCAGGGGTCTTTCAGCTCAGTTAACATCATTATTCATGATACTACCATTAAAGACCGTGGGCATAAATGGTATCCATGTCAGAGTTGCAAGGCAAAAACCACTGCCAAAACAAGAGGAACATAAAGCTTATCTCTAATGTTTGCCAAAAATACCTTGATTGCTCTCAAAATGTTTGTGATAACATTCTATGGACTAATGAGTCAAAATTGGATTTTTTGGAAAGCATGAGTCCCATTTCATCTGCCTTAAAGCTAAAACAGTTTTCCACAATTAAAATATCATGCCCACAATCAAACATGGTGGTGGTGGTAGTGCGATGTTGTAGGGAACTTTGCTGCTTCGGTGCCTTGGCGACTTAACATAATTGAAGGAAGCACAAATTCTACTCTATACCAGAAAGTACTGAAGAAGAATATCTGGCCATCAGTCCGTGATCTAAAGCTCTAGAACAACTGGGTAATGCAGCAAGGTAATGATCCAAAGCACAAGAACATGCCCATCTCTGAATGGCTGGGACAAACACAAGGCTTTGGAGTGGCCTAGTCAAAGTCCTGAGTTGAACTCATTGAAATGTTGTGGTGGGACCTTAAATGGGCAGTTCATAGTTGAAAACACTCCAATGTGACTGAATAAAAACAATCAAAAAGAATGGGCCAAAATCTCTCCACATCGATGCCAAAGATTGATCTACTATTACTAGAAGCGTTTGAATGTACTTGCTGATGCTAAAGTAGGCACAACCAAGTATTAAGTTTAGGGGGGCAATTACATTGTGTGGAAACTAGAGGGCACTGTCGCTCCTCAAACCTAACAGGACAGGCAATGACCACACAAGTTAAAAGCACAATGATTTGTTTTATTGTGAGGAAACCCTTCACAATGCTTTCCACTACTATAGCCACAAGTAATTAGGCACACAAATGATTCTCTCCATCTCTTTTTCTCTTCCACTCCTCCCAGCAAGCTATGTTCACCAACCACCCGACTCTGGCTCCCCGACTGGGTTTGAGGTGGTTCCTTTTACACTGGCCAACCCCGGAAGAACTTCTGCTATTCCACCCATGTGGCCTGCCAGCACTTCTGGGTTAGGCGAAAACCTCGTCTTATACAAGTCCACCACAGCACCCACTGGCGATACCCATGGCACCCAACAGGACTGAGATAAAGAACTCCAAGTCCCATATTGCCCTGCAGGAATCCGACAAGGGACTTCTTCCAGGAGAATAACATCACTCTTTTGGCCCATCCTGCTTGTTCCCCTGATCTAAATCCAATTGAGAACCTTTGGGGATGGATGGCAAGGGAAGTTTACAAAAATGGACAACAGTTCTAGACAGTTGATGCCCTTCGTGCGGCTGTCTTCACCACTTGGAGAAATGTTCCCACTCACCTCATGGAAACGCTTGCATCAAGCATGCCGCAACGAATTTTTGAAGTGATCAACAATAACGGTGGAGCTACTCAGTACTGAGTTCATGTTTGGAAGTTTGATTTCTGTTTTGGGGGGGTTATGGTTTTTTTTGGAGGTGTGGTCCTATACTTTTGATCAGCTGTAAAACAGCCTGTTTCAGTTTAATCGTTGATTTCATTAAATTGCATGCTCAACAAATGTTTTGTCTCACTCCCATTTCTTCTTGTTGCATGTTGAAGCTCTACTTGGAACCTTGTTAAGATCCAACCATGCAAAATATGATTTTTTGCCATTTTTCAAGTGGTCTTAAACTTTTGATCAGGACTGTATTTTAAAAATTAGTAAGAAGTTGAACCTGATAGTTTAGTTTCACCCTACAACATGAGGGACCACGCAACATGCTAGGAATGGGTCTGGTCCTGTAAAACAGGTAGTCGCCGACAAGTGGAATCCAGGTAAAAGAAGTGACTAAGCCTAGACATGGGGAACACAACGCCTTCACACAGAAGAGCCCAGCCCAATGAGGTAACTGCACACAGACCAATGAAAGTGGTCATAGGCTATGCTGGGGGCCACAACTGTGACCTTATTACAGTCAAACATGTGAGGTCACTGCACACTAATCCGGGGGCGCAGTACTGACAGGCCATTAAATGTCAGTATGCTGACATGGAGATCCAGTCATATGAAGACACTACATTTGACATGGGATCCAATTCAGAACATATAGATTGGAAATACAATTAATCACAGATGTCATCTGGCTTTCTACATGCAAAAGTGAGTCCAAGTCTAAGTGCTCTTTTAAACCAATTGCAACCCTCATAAGCATTAAACTTCTTTTTCTTCCCCTTCATCTTTTCCAGTTTCTATGTGGGGTTGATTTGCCTGCTCAACCTTCTCCCCAGTCAGACCCTTTTCTTTCAGATCTTCTTTTATTATATCTATCCACCTCCACCTCCACTTCTGCTTCTTACTTCCTGTTCACCTGTACTTTCATTCCCATCACTCTTTTGCCCAAATATTTACTGCCTCTAATGACCACATACAGTAACTACACCACTTCCACATGTACTTTCATAGATATCTCTCCGACTTGTGTTGCACTTCTTATTGTCTCATTTCTTATTCTGTTATTCTCCACAAATTCATCTCAATATTCTCATTCCTGCCACATCCAGTTGCTTCTCCTGTGCTCCCTATACCGCCTGTCTCAGGTCTATACATCATTGCTGGTCTCAGCACTGTCTTAAAAACCATTTAAATATTCCTCAATTCTTCGATCACACAATACTCCTGACATTCTCTTCCATCTACACTGCACTCTGTTGATGATGTATGCATCTAATTCCTAAATCAAAATCTAGACCCCAAAAGGTCAACCAGCAGAACACGGTACAGGTCCCAACCCCGGATAATCAGGGAGAATTAATGTTATGAAGGGCACCTGATTGTAAAACTTTAGCCAAAATCTTAATGATGGAATCAATCCATTCACTTTCGGAAAACGGGATGGATCTAAAACACGCGGCGGCGAAATGCAGACTTGCCTCTGTTTCGACAGACAATCCACTGTGGTGACCGTGACTCGTTCTTGCGGTATCTTTGGCGAACACATTCAGACTCACCAAAAGGACTCACGAAGCAGGGTCCTGCATCTCTCTCCACTCCGATGGTCTTCAGCTGTCTGTTCCTATACTGTACTTACGTTTTCCGTGTGCTCCATGCACACGCTTCCCCTTACATAATGACCTGGCTTTCTTTAAGCAACAGATATGCACAATTAAGAATAGTATCTGCTCTTGTTTGTAAAAATAAGCAAGTTAATGTAAACACTCAGCATACAATGAGCGCGACTACCTACCACACATCCAAAAACACTTCACTTTAAATCACATAAAAAGTAACTGACACACGGAATCCGGAACTACTCGAATCGGCTTATGTTCACACCCGCGAGTACTGGCGGCGGACCTGGGAAGCATCCGGTTTGTGTATCCGCCTCAGAGAACCAGCGATCTGTACGAATTGTTGCATTGTACCGGGGCTGCGTTATTGTCCGCTCGGGAACAACTCGGACAGCAGGGTCCAGGCTGACAGAGAGTGAACCCGTGGCCGTCATTACGCAGCCTGGGAACAGGCACCAGAGTGAATGGCCTGCCGGGAATGGAGGCGATGGCCGGCTACGTGTACAAGGCGGCGAGCGAAGGCCGCGTCCTGACGCTAGCTGCATTGCTGCTTAACTACGGAGAGACGGAGACCCGATACCTTCTCAGCTTTGTCAGCCAGCACGGGGGCCAGCGCTCCACGCCGCTCATCATCGCGGCACGCAACGGACACGCGAAAGTCGTGCGGCTCTTACTGGAGCACTACCGGGTGGACACGGAGCAAACGGGAACGGTGCGCTTCGACGGGTAAGCGGCGACGGGGCTTTCTCCTCCCAGGTCATGTCACGGTTATTTTTGTCGGTGTGTTCTCATCCCAAGTCATGTCACAGTTATCCCTTTGAGAGGTCTATAAGAGGCAAAGATTGCATATTTACATCTCGTCGAGTTCAGTATTTTGCTTCACGAAATAAAGAGAAGCGTTCTGAGCGAGAAACTGTGTCCACTGTACAAGCGAGAGTGTATGGCAATGTTGTAAGGACGAAAAGACTCGACCGAATCGCCTAACACCATAAATCGGGGTTAACAGGTATTATCACCGTCAGTGGAGTCGCTGTTAAGCGTAAAGATTTCTGAACGTTCATGTCGTAGGAGTAGGATTGGGACACTGGATCAGTTAATTACCAGTAAACAGCAACAGCGACATTTATTTCTGAAGCACATTCTCATACACTGAATGTAGCTCAGAATGTGCAAGACGTCAAAGAAATAAGTTACATGGAAAGAAAAACAAGTTAAATTAGGCAAGAATAATAACGAATAAATAATAAAATGTAAATCGGCACAGACTTATGTAACAGATATATAATTAGTAGAAAAGTAGAGTCTAAAATATAATATTGTGTTCCATGTCTCTTAAGATGTGTCTGATGGTAAAGTCAGATGGCCAGGAGGGCAGAAAAACCAAAAACTCCAGTTAAGCTGGAGACAAAAATCAAAATGCACAGGGGTTCCAAGACCAAAAGACCGGCCAGCTTCTATTGGGCATTCTACCTAACGTACATATCCTAAAGACTACGATGATGGCACAAGTTATGTCATTAAATTAAGCATACTGGAATGAATTTGGTTTTGCTACGAAGATGTAACCAGGTCACAGTCAAGGGAATCAACAGGTATGGTCCAGCATATCCATTTTCCTAGGGGTTCTGCCCAGAGTCTAGCCATGAGATCATTTGGAGTGGAACTAACCCTTGTCTTAAAGGTATACATCTAATTATCCACAGGACCAGCTGTACAATATGGGTACACTAGGCAGTCACTTTGTGCAGCCAAGTTTTTTAGGGACTGCATTTATTGCCAGTGGCATTGGGAGGGGATGACTTTGCGTAATCTATGACACACAACCTGTGATTATCCCAAAATACTATTTGATTTAATATATTTGTTTTGAGTTGTGCAAAATACCAAGGGAATTCCATAGCCAGGTTCTTTGATCCAACATCCATGTACAATGCGTGTGAAATTCCGGGGTGCTGGGGGACTCTGCTCTCCAACTACTGCTCTGTTCTTCTGGCTGCAATAATATATTCAAGAATCTATGGTTTGAGCAAAACATTTTCACTTTTGCTCATGGCAGCAAAAAAGCTAGTGCTGGCACTGACTATCCGGCTTCTTAACCTACAATATAGTCTTGGCCACCTTGGCATTAACCCTGAGTGTGACCTGGGCTTGGAATTCTATGTAATTAATTACTGTTTAGACCGTGTTAAACTTGGGGTGACATTTAATGATCAGCTTTGTAGTGTTATGCCCAGATATCTCACAGGACAGTGTTCTGCTCCAGTCTATTGGATAAAATAACATAAGGTAACCCATCAATGTTCACAAGTGGGATGGTGGCTTCATCCAAATCACAATGGCATGAAAACAAGAAGTTGTAAAGCCAGTACCTAATAATCAGCTTGTTGTTTTTGTTCTTGCTTTTCTTTAGTTGTTTATCTTGGTGGGTGTTACATTTTCCACATTGGTTTTTGAGCACACTTTTTGTGCTTCAGTGTCTTTTGCTTTTTGATGTTTTAAGTTCTTTTTTTGCATTACAGTGTCCCTTTTGAAATCACTAGATGGGTGGGTAAGCACATGCTCATGCTGACTGCATACGGTCATGTCAGTCAAGCAAGTCCTTGCAGGCTCTCTTTAATAAGGCCACCAAACTAGCTGATTTTTGGGATAAACCATCTGCTATCGTCTTATTAATTTTACCTTTCACTCTGCTAACTATGAAACCATAGTACTACATCTAGTACTTTACGAAAATTGTACTACTTTTGTTTTCCTGTGAGGTAAGTGTTTTCAATATGAAAAAATGTATGCTATGTACTGTAGTGTTAAGCACTTTGTGTACAGATATTTTCTTGCTATCATTGTGGTTTTCTGACATGTAGATACCTCTTATAAAAATTATTTTTCATTTTGACTGCCTTCCTTTTCTAGTTTATCAGATTATCAGGCCATTTCATAACATGCCAGTAACCCTCAATCATGTAGTTCAGGCATTTCAAACACGCGGCACCTGGGCCTCATGCGGCCCACATGACAGATTCCTAGTTAGCACTAAACTTGTACAAAATGATTACTATCATTTGTGATTGAATTATTCTGCATCTTCGGCATTAGTTATTGACTTTTCTTACTTCTGCCTTCTGACAAAAGGGCGTTTTCCAATGGCATTACGGTACCGGAAACGTCATCAGCTAGTATAGCCATTAGCCTTGTCCAAAGTTAATGATCTGCGACGTCGCAACTGAAGTGCTAGGCTGCAGCAGGGGCAGCCTTAAGCATGTGCAAACTGTGCACCTGCACAGGGCCGCCACGCCAATATATATTGAATATAAAACAGAAAGAGAAAATAACGACACAGCTGATGGCAATATGGCCGAAAAACATTGTATTTCTTGTTAATTAGTAAGCTGTATTTACTAATGTCGCTCGAGTCAGAGCAGTAAGCTATTATAACGTTCTGCCATAATGAGAATATCATGGGTCGCCACTTGGTTTTCAAGTTTCGGACACGCGCATATAGAAGCGTGTCATGAGCATGAGGCGGCTATGCAGTGTCCGCAACGGACGTGGCCATCCGCTGTGCATAAGATACCATATTGACATTGGCAGGCGAAGGGGCCACTGATTCTTTCTCTGCCCAGGGCCGCCTAGAGCCGGCACCCTGGCAGGCTACACTGCTGGCTGGGCTGCTGAGACTGGCCACTGGGCAGAACTGACCATCACGAGTAGTAATAGCTCACATATATTTTCACGTTTTTTTGCTCTAGTTTTGTGTAATTTTGTGCTAGTATTATAACGAACAGTTAGTGCAGACTACAGCTGAAGATCTGAAGTGGATGTGAGAAGTTGGTGAGTTGTTTATTAACAAATGTTTTTGTGATTTTGAGTTTGTAAAATTAGTGTAGGTCAGGGGGCTTTTTGCATATCGGCTTATTTTACAATATAAACTTTGAAGTAAACTTAGTAAAGTAAAATTTGATTTTTGGAGGATTTGTTTTCCAACTTGAATTACTGGGCAATGAATTCAGTGAGCGTTTTTGTAATTTCAGTTCACACAAACAGGACGTTGCGCTGTATACGTCACCATACTCTTACAACGTTGAGAATGTGCCTGAGAATATCCAAATGGAATTGATTGAACTGCAGTCAGATTCTATTCTGAAGGCAAAATACAACGAAGTTGGTGTGCCACCCTCGTATGTGCAGATCTGTAAGTTGGCATCGAGAGTACTGTCTATGTTCGGAAGCACTTACCTTTATGAGCAATTGTTTTCGTTAAAGAAAGCTACCAAAACCCCACATCGCTCAAGACTTACCGTTGAGCACCTTTCATACCTCATAAAAGTTGCAGCTGCACAAGATTTCAAGCCTGATATTGACGAACTGGTTACTAACAAGAGATGCCAAGTGTTGGGACAAAAGAAATAGATCTCACACTGTAAGACTCCTATATAAGCAATGAATATAATATAATGAATATAATATAATAATATAAGGACCAAGCTAAGAGACTAAGACTCTTAATTTGTACGCTGTTGTATGGAGATTGTATGGAAATAAATTGCTTTTCTTTAAACTTTTAAGTGTTACATTTTTTTAAGTTTTCAGTATGTTACAGTGTGGCCCACTGACGCACATATGGCAGTTGAAGCGGCCCACCAATGGTAGTGAGTTTGACATGCCCAATGTAGTTTGTTTCAGTCAGTCTGGTATGCAACTTGCCCCAACAAAAAATAATGGAAAGCTTCTGTTTGTGAGAGAGTTGAGAACCAATGAGTTTTCAGCTCTAAACACAATGCTTACAATGCAGGCAGAAGTAGAGGAGTAAAAGGTGTTTTGGGCTGCAGAAACTGAAGTGTGTCTGGTTTGTCTGTCAGAAGTCTTGTGTTTGTCACAGTATGACTGAAGGGGGAAAAGCAAAAAGATGACTCGATACTGTGGCTGAACTCACCATACCTTGAAAACGTCATACCACCACCATTGCTGTAACACAGCACATCAGTTGGTTTTTAATATGTGGTATACTTGCTCTATTTTAGAACTTTGAAACTGTGCTCAGAGATCATTTGTAGTCTTCTAATTTGCTGTACACCACTAGTTGTGTAATCTGACATCCTCAAGGCAACAAGGCCCAACAAGCTGTAGTCTCTAAGTTTGCCATACTCACAAACTAAAAGCTGTGTAATGTGCCACTGGCCTTGTCCCAGTGAGTGTGTGCTTGAGTGGGCCTTGCATCTAGTGCTTCATGGATAAACTCCAGCCTCCTGTAACCATGAGTTCAGAATGTTATATTCTGTTAACTTTGGCAGCTAGATTGCCCAGGTTTGTGTGCTGTGATTTGAGAACTAATGTGTTTTGGTGACTGTCTTCTGCTTGCCTAAAGCAAATGTGATAAATTATGTGCATAGCCCAACTCTAAGCCTAATGGACAATTTGGGGTGCACATCTAAAGCCCTTCTCAAATATGAGCAAAGCATCTTCCTTACAGCACAGGTAATGGGATTCTACAGAAGTTTACTTTGGCTACTCAAAAAAAAATAGTGATATTTCACAAAGATATTGCCAGCTGCTGTCAGTGAGGAAGAGGTAAAGCACACATGTAGTGTGACCCTAAGTTTTACCCTTTTTAGCACATGCCGGATAAAATGCATACCTAAGCTGTCTTTCAGTGCGTGTCACTTAATTGTAAGCTAAATGTGTGTTTAAAGTGCTGCTCAGTGACAACTGCAGGGAATAGAACTTGCCAAATAATGCAGTTATTGTGAAATAAAATAATACCATTTTTTGAGTGGCAGGAATAAGCTTCTATAGGAATAATGTCCCACCAAAATAGAAAGCATTCTTGTGGTGAAAATTGTAACCAAATGAGCTCCATGGTATGTTTTATCATGTTGTCATTTTGTAGTATTTTGGTTTCCTTGGCCTCTAAACATGTTTTACTTTTAAGAAGCGAACTTCAGCCTGTTAAAATTACATCATCAGCTTAGCTTTATGCTATGGAAAACACATACTACATACATTACTACTTAAATTTGCTTTTTAAAAATATTAATAATGCAGTAGAGTTATATACTGGCTTCATGGGGTGATTTGCTCATTTAGAGGCTTTTGTGCTGAGCCGACTTGCTGCCTGCTTTGCTTCATTAATGAATCTGGCAAGTATCTGCTTGGGCAAAATCTTTTGAGAGATGGAGGGGATGCTGCTGGTGACACCAGGCCCTTTCAGTGTCAGCTGCTACACACTGTAGCTTATCTATGTATTTATTTATTGCACATGGTTACTTTTGCCCAGTGTAACTTCAGTATGTTTTCCTTTTCAGATATGTAATTGATGGAGCCACTGCTCTGTGGTGTGCAGCTGGGGCTGGACATTTTGAAGTTGTTCGCTTGCTGGTTAGCCATCACGCCAATGTGAACCACACCACAGTGACCAACTCTACACCCCTTAGAGCCGCTTGTTTTGATGGAAGGCTTGATATTGTCAAGTACTTGGTGGAGAATCACGCTAATATTGGCATCGCCAATAAGTATGACAACACATGCCTTATGATTGCAGCCTACAAAGGCCATACTGATGTGGTGAAATACCTGCTGGAGCAGAATGCAGACCCCAATGCAAAAGCCCACTGCGGTGCCACTGCTCTACATTTTGCAGCAGAGGCTGGCCACTTGGAAATAGTGAAAGAACTTGTAAAATGGAAGGCTGCCATGGTGGTCAATGGCCATGGAATGACTCCACTGAAGGTGGCTGCAGAGAGCTGTAAAGCCGATGTGGTGGAACTCCTCCTTTCCCATGTTGACTGCGATCGCAGGAGCAGAGTTGAAGCCTTAGAACTGCTGGGTGCCTCTTTTGCCAATGACAGAGAAAATTATGACATTTTAAAGACATATCACTACTTGTACTTGGCAATGCTGGAGAGATACAGGGATGCTACTAACATCATAGAAAAGGATGTCCTGCCTCCCATTGAAGCCTATGGTGGCCGTACAGAATGCCGGACACCCAGGGAACTGGAGGCTATTCGACACGACAGGGATGCCCTTCACATGGAAGGGCTTATTGTTCGGGAGCGCATTTTGGGGTCGGACAATATTGATGTTTCTCATCCTATTATTTATCGGGGGGCAGTTTATGCAGATAACATGGAGTTTGAGCAGTGCATCAAACTGTGGCTGCATGCTTTGCAGTTGCGGCAGAAAGGAAACAGAAATACGCACAAGGATCTGCTCCGTTTTGCTCAGGTCTTCTCACAGATGATTCACCTGAAGGAGCCAGTCAAGGCCAGGGATATTGAGAATGTGCTGCAGTGTAGCGTTCTGGAGATCGAAAGGGGCATGGCACGCATCAAAAGTGCTCCAGATGCTGAACTGCATTCAGCCATGGAAAATTATGAAGCCAATGTCTTTACCTTTCTCTATCTTGTTTGTATCTCCACCAAAACACAGTGCACTGACGAGGAACGAAGTCGGATAAACAAGCAGATCTACAAGTTGATCCAATTGGATCCACGCTCCCGAGAGGGATCCACACTGCTTCACCTCGCTATTAACGCCAACACCCCAGTAGATGATTTTCACACGAACGATGTATGCAGCTTCCCTAATGCCATGGTCACAAAACTGCTCATTGACTGCGGTGCTCAGGTCAATGCTGTGGACAATGAGGGCAACAGCCCTCTCCACGTCATTGTGCAATACAACCGGCCCATCAGCGACTTTCTCACCCTGCACGCCATTATCATTAGCCTGGTAGAGGCTGGTGCCCATACAGACATGACCAATAAGCAAAGGAAGACGCCTCTGGACAAAAGCACTACCGGTGTGGCCGAGATCCTCCTCAAGACCCACATGAAGATGAGTCTGAAGTGCCTGGCGGCCCGAGCAGTGCGATTGTACAGCATCACCTACCAGAACCAGATCCCCCAAACGCTGGAAGAATTTGTAGAATTTCATTAGTTGACTTCACATGGCTAAAAACTCGGATGCAGCAGAGGAACTTTTAACTTTGGATGAAAGTGTTTTACTTTCCAAAAATTTGCACACCAGGTGGAGATAAACCAAAAAAGACATTTTTACTTTCACAAAATAAGTCATATGTGATGTCTGCAGCCTCTCCTCCGAGGTTTTGGGCAAGTCTGTGAGTGCTTGTTTGTTTGAATGTAACGATTTAGTTTGCTCGTATCTACTGAGGTGCGCCCCTTTTCCAGGAGACCCCAGCATTCAGCTGCAGTTTGTTTTTAGATAATAATGGTGACATGTCCATCCATCAGGAGGTGCCAGCCCTTTATCTGAGCTGCATCCAGCAGGCTTTGGAGGTCTTGCACACTGGAGCCTCACTGCGATTAAAGCTGCTGAGTTTGGCAATGGCTCTACTGTAAATACTAACCACAGATGGTTCAATAAACAGATTCTTCCAGGTCTAGGGCCAGTGCCAGACCTGACGCCCACTCTCCAGCCTACTTGATGTCATTGCTGGCACTGTGGACATTTGGAAAGTTCTGCTTTGCAGCAGTTGGATGGCAGTGGTGATAGGGTAGGTGGGGGTGGCGGGTGGTTAGAAAAGGAGTTGATTAGGTTTGGGAAAAATCTGGGTGGCAGACATTGTTCCTCCCGTTAGATGTGCCATCGGTAAGGTGCGTCTGCTCCTATACATCCTTTGCTGTCTGTTGTTGGAGATGCTGCAGCACATTTTCCTCATAAAAAGTTAATTTTGGTAAAGGTTTACTTACAGTGAGGGTTTCCATTCCGCTGCCTTGACTGGGTGCTGAAGTTATCATGTAACCTATTGTGTCTCATTTATGTTTACAAATTTTAATCCACTTTTTCAAATGCTTTTAGCAGTTCTTACCCAGGATACTTTTTTAGACATTACTAATTCTGAATAATTTGGGGCTTGAGGCTCAGATGTACAGAAGAGCTATTTTTATAAGTTTTGTAAAAGTTTATTTTTATGTTATGAAGAAAGAGAGGTGGATAAGCTGGCTGCTAAATTGGGCTGCATGTTGGGGCTGGAGAACACAGGTGGCCAGTGTGAGAAGAGTGAGCTGGGTGACGCAGATGGTGAGGCAGCTGGTGAGCTCATGTCTTTATGGCGCCTGGGGAGACTGAGAGAGCAGTTTTCTGGTGTAATGTCACTTTATATTAAATAGGGATGTAAATGATTTGTCAGTTTAATTGATTGTCGGCCATGAGCGTCTGTCACCATAAAATCAAGAAACACGAAATCACCTTTTTGTGTTCTTTTTTTTTTTTTTAACATTATGATTAATGGACCATCAAATGTCATTACACTGACCTGTGTGGGTTTAATAGATGATCTAATAAGTTAAGGTGCAGGGTTGGACTATGGCCACCGCTGGAAAACCCTGGGAAGAGAATTAATATATGAAAATTAAATTTGTCTGATGATGTGGACACAAGTGAGGAGACCTGTCCAAAGCATGCTGAAGAAATGGTGCTTTTTCTTTTAGGTCTGGTTGCGTATTAAAATATGGACCATCTGTGCTGAAACAGTGGACCTTCTTATACACATTTAAAAAATATTGCCAAGCTATCCACATCTTGGATGCTAATAGTTGTCTACTCATTGATTAAACTAAAGTAGCAAGAGTTTGGATTGTCCATGTGCAGCCGAAGAGGCAAAGCTCCACTTGGACTTTTCACAATACTGGAACAACAAAAGTATTCAAGTTGGTTCATTTTATGAATTCTTTTAGTTTGAGTGAAGCACCAATTATAAAGCAAATCATATATTTAATCTGAAGCTTTAACAGTTTTGTCCAGCTATTCATTTTTTATACTTATTAAGCCTGTCCTGGCAGTATTGGGTTCAAAGCAGGAATAAACACTGGATAGGAAGACTTTCCTTCATTTTGCACAAACTCTCATGTTCATGTACATAAGGTCAGTTTAGACTTGTTTGCTAAAAGAGACATTTGGTATTCAGGTAATTTCTTCACAAACGTGGTACTGTATCTATTAATCTGCCACTTGAAATTGTGTTCTAAAGTAAAGTTTATTTTTTAAATTTTAAAAGTACTTCATCTGTTCTTGCAGTTTACAATGGGGCTGTTCAGATTTCAAACGTGACTAAAGGCTTAATTTTAACAAATACATCCATTTTTCAAGCTAAGAATGTTAAGATATTATTTTGAGATGGCATAAGTATTATAAATCAGTGTATCTGTGTCACTTTAGACAGATATAATCAAAGTAAACAAACTGTTTATGAGATTCATTGTTTTTAAAGAAAACTGGCTCTGCACCTCATCTTGCCAATTTTTCTCTTCCCTCTGCAGCATTGTGTGAAAGACAAGAAACAGGAGCACCTGACACACACGCACCACTGCACAATCCCATTCATACTCACCTTGAATCCCCATTTTATATGATCTGTGTTTGCATTAGAACACTGTGCTAAGTCTGGGAGAACATGCAGACCTCACACAGGCAACGACGGGCATTAAATTCAAACTCATGACAGTACAATAGATCCATGAAGCAGCAGCACCACTAACGATTGTTGTACCTTCCCACCCTATGTAAAAGCTTCTCATCTACAGTATACAGTATTTGGTTTGTTAATTAATAACATTTCCTTTGTTAATATTCTACGCCTAACTTGCAGCTGCAGTGAAATGACTCGCCTGAAATATGTTTGGCTTCAATAAGTCAATCTGGAATGCATTTTCTTCTTTGGCTGCAAGTAGTTGTCCATGGAGAAATCAACACTGTAAACGGGTCTGCTTTCAGTAGGTCTTCCATTCAAGTGTTCACATCCAACCTAAGCACTATTAGCTGTAATTTTAAGGTATCATGACCAGAAGGAAATCAATGGAAACTTTAAATGCTTTGTTTTTTAAGTTTTTGTTTACAGCCTGGATATGTGAATTTTTGAACTATGCACTCAAATGACAAAAGTTTCTAAACTGCATCAGACACGTGTTTGATTTTATGCTAGCTAATTTCCTTATTTATGTCTAAATTGCTGATGGCTGTGAGCAGACGAACGAACAGGAAATATATACCTACCTCAAGAGAACTAGTTCCATGAATCTGTGATAAAACAATTATTTCTAGTTTCCTTTCCTGAGCATAAGGATCCCTCTTAAACACAGAAGGCATGTTTTCTTAAATAAAAACCTTTGCTGCTTCAAAGTTGACATATTCATCAAGTTTTAAGGCTTTTTTATTCACCTATGCACCCCTGTACCCTAAAGCCCCATTGTAAGCTGCAAGAATAGACAAAGTATTTTTAAGGTTAACAAAAAACGCTCCACTTTAGAACACAATTTTATGTGGCAAATTATTAAAAACTGCAATTGTGAAATAATAACTTTGACTTTAGAAATGCCAAATTTATCCTGTAAGTTGGTACACATCTCTAAATTAAATAATGTAAAAGAAGATGACGAGCAAAGCTAAAGGTTGTCTGTTCATCTCTGCCAGATTTGTGCCAGTGTTTCTGTGTGGTGGGACAGGATGATGACGACTCTCCACATTATGCTTCATTCCTGCAGGAATTGGTTGAATAGAAACTAAAGATGATGAAGCAGTGATTGCATTTACAAATGGCGCTAGAATTCCACAGTCGTAGCTAAAAAAAAATCAAACCTCCTCATTGTGAAAACCCAAGGCAAAACAGACTCTTTAAGAGGAATCTGGTGGTTAATTGTTACTCACTGTATATTTTACACAGTAATAAACGGCTGTCATTTACATCCCTATTGTTAAACTATGTACGAGTGTGCAACAGGCATTTTTTTTGTTTAGTATTTTTTTTCCGATGTAAATCAATAAAACAACATACCAGATTTTTTTAAATAAATATAATTTTAACAGAGGTCTTCAGAAGTTGGTGATTTTGCTGAACTTTGTTAGTCTAGTTACAGCAATTTTGAGGATTGAAGTTAGGAGGTATCTCAGGTATGCACTCTGGGGTCTCATGACAGTGAGAGGGGCAGGCCACCCTTATACCTCCTGTGCAGGAGCTTTAGAGCAGCATTTCAAGTCCAGGGTTTGGAGAATCTCTGATAATGCTTCATATTTAACCAGCATATCAATCACAATGCACTTGCTCGACTGAAATACGAATTAGTGTGAGTGAGACACGGATTGTTACGACACCACAGGCCAAGTGAAGCCCTTTGGGTGGTTTGTGTAAAGCAAGGGTGTCAACCTCGGGTCTGGAGGGCTGTAGACGCCGCAAGTTTTTATTCTAGCCACTTTCTCCACCTTTAACCAATTACTAATGGTAATGGAATATACTGTATTGTCTTGATTTTAATGTTTTCAATTCTTTAACAATCAGCCAAACAATGAGTTGCAATATGAGCCTAAAGATGACTGGGCTAATCTCAAATTCATTTGCAGCAATGTCTTTCATAAACTATTTGTCTCAATAAGATATCTGAAAAGAAAAAAAAAGGGTCAGAGAAATACTGATCTGCTCTAGTCGACGATATATTTGAATGGTGGTGTCAGAAAAAATGGAAATTAGTGCTCATGTTTATCAAGTGTCTCAGAATATATTACTAGGAAATGCACTAAATGTCTTAACAGGATACGGATTTGTCTCAGTGTAGGACATGAGAAGGAATTATAAAGCATCCTACACCCGCTCTGAGCGAGGAGTAGGACGACACGTTAAAGAATGAATAATGCCATGGTTTTATGGCACCCCTTGTAGTTTTCTCATACTAGTGCTTCACCACAAAGATAGTAATCAGAGGTGAAGAAGGAAAAAATAATAAGGTAGGATGCTGTGCTAACTGCATGTAATTGTTTCCATTTCGCAGCATAATCTTATCTTCTTATATAATACGCTACCTTGTCTGTCCAGGATTTTAAATCAGCTGTAGCTTGCAAACCATTTGACCTAAAATTTGGTACACATATATTACGTGACCTCTACTGTATGCTTTCGGGTGATGATTTTTTACTTTATTTTTATTTTGTTTTATTGTATTGTAGTATCAACTGTCAGCCAGCAGGGCGGCCATGCGGTGCATGTGTACAGGCGCGGTTCTCATTCCCTACCACCTTTGCCGTCTCTTCCCCTATCTCTTCATATCTTAAATCATTCTTGAGGCAGATTGAACACTTAAGTGAAAAATTAAGGAAAACGTACTAAGTAATTGCAACACAAAAACTGACTTAAACAGCTTTAACGCAAAAAGATGCCGACGAAAGAAGAGAAGAAGCGGGCTGCTAGGGTGGAGAAAAGACGAGCTGCTCAGGAAGCAGCAAGCGCATCAACCTCTGAGCAAGTGAATGGTAAACGTACAGAGAAAGAATGAAAACTATAAATCAAGTGTATTTCCTGCACGTTACCGTGTAGTCCTCCGTTACTGGTGTATAATAAAATACAAAAGGTGTGTGTGTGTGTGTATATGTCCGTCCCTACAAGCAATCTGATTGGTCAGTCTAGCTTCGGTGATGCACTCAAAAGAGGAAGTGCAAGTGTGAGAAACATAAGAAGTAGTAAAGGCATAGGAGGCATGCTGAGAGTAGCCTTCAAAGTTGGGAAGTATACAAGTGGACCAGGGACAAGAAAGGCACCCGGAAATGACAGGAACATGCACAAGAGTGGAGGCACCGGTCAAGAGAGATTCAGACCCCAAGGAAAGCTGCTGAAGGTTATTTTTAAATTCTATTACCTATTGGCTGGTAATATGGCAAGTGAATGGTATTGTAACAAACACAGAGATTAAAAGACAGAGGCACGCACTCTAAATGACACTTAAGCCCGATAAATACAACATTTATTTAATAATACATGATCCACAGCCACACTTTTAGACGAAACGCCTCCTGCTGTTAGGGCCACGGGAAGTGATTTGTAAAGTAACAATGGAATAGCGGTCACTCTCCCAGTGTCCCCAATCGTCTTCAGAGTTGTGTGTCGCGCCTTCCTCCATGATCCCCTCTTACCTTCTATTAGGCTCTATTTATCCAGTGCCCCGGGAGTGTCTGCCTGCCTTCTTTAACCATCCTGAGTTTGTAGGGTACGTTGTGAATGCGCCAGGGCTTCATGAAATGCAGAGCTCGGTGTGCCTGTGTGCCACTTTGCTGTCAATCACCCATCCCGTCTCACTTTCCTACAAGGTAACATTTTGGCTAAGTGTGATATTGCTTGTGATTCACATACGTATGCTCATCCACACTTGTGGCAGTGATCTTTATGGGCGTACCAATGTACATGAATGCAGCTTACTTTAATGTTACCTCACATGCAGTGGCAGATGAATCTTATAAACCTCACATATTGTAAAGGCATTCAAAGTTTGGTGCAATATTTTAAAAAATGCTTGGTTGTAACATATCCAAATCATTGCTATTGCAGAGCTCACAACCCCCCCCCCTAAATCCAGGTGAAGTCAAAGGTAGTTTCCTAAATTAAAAAACTGATAAAACGCTTTTACTTCTGCTTCTAACAGTAGGGCCTAATTTGCATGACCCGGAGATTTTTGACCCAGTTAAGATTGTTTTCCTAATCTGAGATGCTTGATAAATATGGGCACAGTTTTGGAAAATTCTGGAGTGGCATAAGGAGAACAATGACAAGCCATTGAATTAAATAATGAGTTTCTTTAAGAGCTAAATAGGAAATCATTGGAATGAAAATGGTGATCGTCAAATACTATTTAAGAACCCTGAGTTAGCCGGAAACCTGACGGCTTACTTTGTATCTATTTACAAGAAGAAGATCAATTTCTAATAAAACAGGCAGTCGTGATTATGGCACATGAATTCTGTTAAATTAGCAGCAGTAACTCTTTACTAATGAAGAATGTGGCTGGAATGAAGACCTGCAGCCACTGTGGCCCTCAAGGATCTGAGGTCGACAAATCTGTGCAAAGACAATGATTGGCTGACAGGAATGTTCTCCAATCACAACAGCGCCACAAACCCCTCCCATGTTTCAAAGTGTCTGTTGTGTTACTTACTGACACAGAGTGTGTTCTTTGCTTGGCCGCTATACAGCCCCGTGTCTCAGAAGTGCACATACTCGGTTTGGTGTTGCTGCATCAGGTAACAAAGCACGCAATTATTTAGTGCACATTAGTTTATTTCCAACGCTGCATTCTGCTACTGACCACGTAGTGACCAGTACTGTTTTCCTGTGCACACTGGTTAATTGTAAACTTTCATTTATACAGTGATCTAGTTCAAACATTGAGCCATCATCTGTGGGCGGCTGCACAGCCACACTGCCCAGTTTCAAGACATTCGACCTCCTTGCTCTCTGAGTTTTAATGCTTCATCACTCTCCATTACTAGTCAGGTAATTATCTGGAAAAAATCAGCCACTTTGCAGTTCTTCATCCTCAACTTTCAAGTTGCAAAAGTCCTGATACTTTGATTAAAAATAAAGGGAACAGAGGGCAGTAAAGATGTCCGTTGGACTCCTGCAGTTGTGATACTTGTCCTCCAGGTGGCAGCAGAACTGCACAAAAGTGCCAGGAGTCACCTGTTCTTGAGATGACATCTGTTCTGCCATGGTCATGGCTGCAAAATAAATATTGTAAACAGTCCCGCACCAGCTCTCCTTCACAGGCATGGTGTCAGTGACCAAAGGGTGGCCGTTAGCTTTCCTCCACTACTTTCCCATTTGGCTCTGCTTCCTCCTCTTCTTTTTTCTTGTGACGAGTACTTTGGAAAAAGCCAAGCTGCAAAAAAGAACACAGTGATTAGAAATCTAACCTAGCAGCCATGATGGTATTAACAGACCCCCAAATGTATTGACTTTAGTTCCCTCCACCTGGGTCAACTAGAGTGAAGTGCCCAGCATGCTCTCCCCCGATATGTTCCATGTACTTATACTGCTGTTCTTTTGTCAATGGCCAAGAAGAAAATAAAAACAATTTACATCCCTTCAGCCCTTCCCTGGTGCCTGTCCACTACCCCAAAATCTTCCAAGAAGGTTCAGCAGATCCAGACCTTCCACAAAGCAAGAATCAGCAGAGCCAGCAGTAGCAGACCACCCAGTGTACTTCCCAGTATGATCCAGAAGGGAATTCTATAGTCTTCCTCTTTTGTGATTAGGAGAATGACCTGGAAAAAAAAACAAGAGTGGTCAGTGAGATTGGGCATCTAAGAACTGCAACTGCACTTTTGAATTCCGGGAAGAGCAGAACTTTGGAGAGGCTGCATTAGAATTGGTGGTCACCAACAGGGTATTCATGGTTTCAAATCTCAAAAGTGGCCGGCACTCCTTTTCATGACCTGCCTGGCACTGATCTTATTTGGTGGGCTCCCCAAAGAGCCTCCTTGCAAGTTGCTGTGCAGCCAGCCCACAGTGGCAGCTCAGGAGCTGAAGGCGCAGCAATGCACGGCGAAAGGCAGCTAAGAAAGCCACCATCGTCTAGTGACCAGCAGGTGGCAGCACACTGCCTCTCTCAGTCCTTGTAAACTTCGCCTGTGTAAATTAGAGGAGGCACTTACATTGCGTGTGAGACGCTCATCTCTAAGGAAGAAAGGACTGGATCCATCCAGCATGAGCCTTGCTGTTGTGACAAGTGCCAGTGATTTGAATCTGACCTGTTGACAACAAACAAGAGTGGGTTTGCAAGAAAAGTGCCAGATAGCCTGCTAAAGCAGCCATTTGAACACTAGAAGAACACGTTTAACAGCATGATGGTGCAGCGGTTAGCTCTGCAACCTTTACAGAGCTTGATGATATGCCACACCCGGCTGATGTCTCTGTGAGTCCGCATGTTCTCCACACGTCTGCACGGCTGTCACTCCAGGCACTCAGACATCTTCCCACATTTCCCCAAAGATGTGGAGGTTAGTGTAACTGATGATTCTAAACCTGTCCACTGTCGTTTCCCTACCTTGCACCCTGTGCTGCTGGGATAGACTCTTCTTCAAGACCCTCAATTTTTAATTAAGTGGGTTTGGTAATACTGTATTTCTACTTTATGTTTGAATCACAGTAACTCACGGGGGCATGTCTGAGTGTGGCACCGCGAAGGCTACCCAGTAATGCCTCGCGCGGGGTTGCACTTTCCAGATCTAGTGTGCGTGTGTGGATGTGCACGTCTGTCCTCTCATACTCACCGATTTCAGAGTATCTATCCTTAAGATTCCTCGTACGAGAACGGTTAATTCCTCATTGGGATGAAGGCTCAGTGAACATTTCACCGTGGTTGTGCCGGAGTTGCTGTAATTCTGGTAGCAGAAGAAGAAAAGACAGTATGTCAGCAAAGTGTTGAATATATTAAACCAGGTAAAAACGATTCCTCACTGTAGCTTTGGGAAAGTACAAGAAACTGCCGCTAGTGGTGCTCATAACGTGGCAGGAGCCCTTTATGCTAACAACATCTGCTTAATGTATGCAGTTCATTGACCGCAGAAACAAAGTCCAAACAATAAACTTTAACTGCACTTCGTTGGTCCTGTGACCCCGTCTCTCTTACTGGTTGCCCCACCTCAGTTTGAGGACACCAAGAATTACCAGTTGTGTGTAGTGGGACAGGTCCTCTGACAGAATACGGTTGTTCTTCACACTGGTAGGGGCTGTGCAAAGTCCACCTTCTGTCTGGAAAGATCAAAGCAGAAGCGTCAGAACAAGGCGACCCGAACCACCACACCCTCACAGCATGAGCTGAACGACATTTCATTATACAGCACCTTTAGAAACATGCAGTTCAAGCTGCTGCATGAGAAGTTAAAAGAAAACATTACACTTAGAAATAAAATAATATTTACAGTGCCTATATAAAGTATTTACCCCCTTGGAGGTTTTCAGATGTTATTGTTATAAAACATTGAATTGATTTAATCTGGCATTTTTGACACAAAATAAAAAGACTCTTTAATGTCAAAAGGTAGCAGGCAGTCTTCTGGCTGCTTGTTGTCAAACTTGCATCTCATTTTTGGTATGTGTGTTTTATTCATCTATCAATATTATAATTTACAACTATATTAATATTTTATGACCATGTTTGGTTTTCTCTGTCATTTCTATAGTATTGTATTATATATTCAGTATATACAGTGCCTATAACAAGAAATCACCCACTTGGAAGTTTTCTCACCTTATCCTTATACAGAATGTGGATTGAAGTTGGCTTTTTTGACAACAAAAAAAAGACTCTTTAATATCAAGGTGAAAGCAGATCTCTGCAAATTGGTCTAAATTAATTATATACAGTGCAGTATATAAAACACAAAATCATTCATCATGTAAGTATTCACTGCTTTAAGTCAGTGTTTAGTAGGTGCACTTCTGGCAGCTATGACAGGCTCAAGTCTGTGCACTGGTCTCTCTCAGCTTTGCACATCTCCAGTCTGCTGTTATTCCCTGTTCTTCTTTCCTAAACTGCTCAGACTCTGTCAGGTTGCATGGAGATCGCAAGTGATCAGCCTTTTATAATAAATTGGTTTGAGATCTAGTCTGTGTTATTTTGGCTTTATGCCTACTAGAGTTGTTCACTTACTGCAAAACAAATCTCCTTCCAAGGCACAGGTTTCTTGCAGACTGCATCAGGTTTTACCCCAGGATTTTCCCACATTTTGCTGCATCCATTTTCCCCTCACACATCTTCCGGGGTCTGCTGCAGAAATGCATCCCTGCAGCATGCTTCATTGTGGGGATGGTGTGGTTGTGATAATGTGCACATGGTGTTTAGTCTGACGGCCAAAAAGCTACATTTTGCTCTCATTAGGTCACAGAACCTTCCAGCTGACTTCACAGTCTCCCATATGCCTTCTGTTGAGATATCATGAGCATTTTTTAACAGTGGCTTTCTCTTTGCCATGCAATCCCACAAAGCTGCAACTGGTGAGGCATACAGGTAACTATTGTTGTCTGTACTGTCTCTCAATTTCCGCCACTGTAGCTTTTCACTCCTTTCAGAGTTCTCATTGGTGGACTTGTGGTCTCCTTTATTAGTCATCTCTCCTTGTAAGATCACTCGGTTTTTGTGGACGGCCTGCTCTAGGCAGATTTCCAACTGTGCCATACTCTTTTATAATTGATTTAGCTGGATTCCAAGGGATATTCAGTAACTTGGATATTTTCTTGTCTTCATCTCCTGACTTGTGCTTTTCAATTACCTTTTGCAGAGTTGCTCTGAGTGTTCGTTTGCTGACTCACCACAAGATGGACCTTCAAGATCAGGTGATCTCCAGTGAACTAATTCTGCGACTTCTAAAACCAGTTGGCTGCACTAGTGATGATTTAGGCGGGTCATATTAAAGGCACTGCGGTGGGTTGGCACCCTGCCCGGGATTGGTTCCTGCCCTGTGTTGGCTGGGATTGGCTCCAGCAGACCCCCGTGACCCTGTGTTCGGGTTCAGCGGGTTGGAAAATGGATGGATGGATATTAAAGGCAGTGAATATTTACACAATCAATTATTTTGTGTTTCTTTGTAATTAATTTAGACCACTTTGCAGAGATTCACTTTGACATTAAGGAGTCTTTTTCTGTTGATCAGTGTCATAAAAGCTAAATTACCCTATATACTCACGTATAAGTCAGGTCTTGAAACCCGAAAAATCGATCATAAAATCAGAACCTGACTTATATGCCCGTTCAAAAATACGACACTTAATTTTTTTTTTGTTACATCTTCTTGCCTCCTCTAATCTCACATCAGTTTCTCAGACACATGGAATTTTGTTGCAGCAGCGCAGTTACTAATTTCTTTCGCCACTTCAATGACTTTTAATTTAAAACCAGCTTCATATTTTCTTATAATCGAACGCTCCATCGTAGATAAGGGATGCTGTTAAGATTAAGGTGTGTGAGATACAAAAAACACAAAACAGTGCATAGTCGCTTTGGAATGGTTCGGGTATTACTGTGTGGTCACGTAGGCACAATACATAGAAAAAAAAGGCAGTGTGCTCTGTGGTTACTCTCTCAGGTGGGCATTAGCACATCATAATCCACTGTACCAATAGCGTGAGTTTTCCACATTCGACTTATACAACAAACATTATAAAATACCGGAAATTATACAGTAAAATCAAGTTCCGACTTATCAGTGGGAGAACTTAAATGCAAGTATATACGGTAAATCCATTGTGATAACAATAAAATAAAAGGGGTCCTACTCCGTTGGTCACTTGAGCAAAGCCCTTAACCTGACAATTGTTCCAGGGGTGCTGTACAATGGCTGAGCCTGCTCTCTGACCCCCAAAGGTCATGTGAAAAGACAATTTCCCCTTGGAGATTAATACAATGCACCAAATACCAAATTGTGAAAATGTCTAAGGTGGTGAAAACTTTTTATAGGCACTGTAGATACATACATTACAAAAATAATTACTAATAAATAGAATCTTGCACAATACAGATGCATAAGTAAAAGAATTGGTAAAGTCATTCAGCTTGAACTATTGCAACTTAACTCATGTTGAGCTGATCAACAGGCGATGATATTCACTTGTGTGTGAATTCCAGTTTATGGGATTTGCTGTATTATAGCTGATGACAGGTTGAAGATACCAAGCAATTTTAATTTTATTTATGTTTTGGCAGACTTGCATGCAAAAGTGTGCTGGAATGAACCCCACCAGCAGTTCATGAATATGTGCCAAATGTGCAGCAGTTGGTAACTGAGCCCAGATGAATACTTTAAAGGTACAGTGCTTCTTTCAAGGTTTGTGAGCCCCCTTGTAGTTTTCAATGCTATAATTTGACTATAAAAGTTCCTTTTCATCAGAGCAGACCCTTACTTTTCTCAGTAGCTAACCTAGGGACTACTTCAGCTCGGCTCAATCCAGGTCAAAGAAAAACTGTGTGGGCCTGCATGTTCTCCCTGTGTCCGCACAGGTTTGTATATAACATAACTGATGATCCTAATACGGCTGATTAGTGAGTGTGTCATGTGATGACTGGTGTCCTGTCTAATTTTGATTTCTCCTTTCTATCTAATGCTGCCAGAATCATCTCTCTCTCCCAGCAATGTCTGAATTGGCTTAATCATATTCAACAAATTATATTTTCTTATGAGTTAATTATTGTGGGAGTGGATATGGGGAGGTGTTGCAGTTTGTTGGTGTGCAAATCATTCTTTGTATCCTCCATACACATGGTTCTGGTCAGCATTACTTAAGATAAGAATTTGTATTTGAGTATGTGTCACAGCACCTGGGGACTGGGCCACAACTGGAAAGTATTGTGAATGAATGGACACGATGCGGTTCTGTTTGTTTAAACAGCATAAGAAAGTGTGACAGTGTAAGCAGAGATGTGCTGTAAACCTCAGCTTGTCGTGCAGATACCTCGGTGGGAACTCCTAAAGGGCTGTGGGCTATGTGTGAACAATTTCTAATCGTAAGGGCAGCCGCTAGCTTTTCAAAATTCTAGACAGGCAAAAAGAAACAGAACAGTATGCAGCAGGCACAAACATAACATAGAAATCTGCCGGCTGTGTGGGGGTGCTGAGCCCACTTGTCCACTAACCGCCCTAATCTCTGGATTCTCATGCTCCATTCATTCATTTTGAAACAGCAGTCCCCCTGAAATCCCTGACCGAAGGAACAAGTGGCCTCAGTCTTAATGAAAGAAACAATGATTTTATACTTCTCTGTAATTTCAGGCCACCTTTTTCCTTCCTTAGCCACTCATCTGGTGGGTGCAGCATCACAGAATGTTTGGACCAGTTTTGGCCAATGAAACCTAATCTCACCTACCTGCCCAATGGAGTGTCCCTCCAGGAGAAGTAACTGGTTGCCACTTTTTGTTACTTCTGGAATCTCAATGCTCAGCTGCATATTGTCCACAGGGAAAAATGCCAGATTCTGGATCTATGAAGGAAAATTTGAACACCCTCTAAGCAAACGTGAAAAGTCAAATATTTATAGGGGTCTATCATCAGTTGCCACTGCTGTCCTACATCCTTTCACTGTACCTGGAAAGTGTAGTTGAAAGAGGGGCCGATACTGTCGTACTTCTCCACTGTGTGGTTAATTTTAATCTCATAGTGGGTAAGGCTTGACTCCCTGCGTGGAAAATAAGAAGTGATGATACTGGGATACTATGTCAGTCAGTGGGGTGTAAGGAATCTATACTGGAGAGTATCAGAAAAGTTGAGAGTATTTTGTGTTTCTTAATGCCCCATCACAGTACCTTGTGAACAGGAGATCTGTCTCATACTTAAGTTGGTAAAGGATAATGTTAGAATTGTCATCCATGGTCAACACATCTTCTTCACCATCACTAAAGAAAACAAGATAAGAGTTTTAGGTTCCCCACACTACTTGTGAGTCTGCAGAACTCAAGCTTAAATTGACAGTGAGAAGGGTCCCATGTGGAAAACAATGAACAGTCACCTGCTGGCTGAGATATTGATGTACACATGGTCCAGAAAGATGGTTCTGCTAAACTCAAATTCCAGTCGGAACGCAACCTGCAAAGAAACAGTCATCACACTGAGCTCTTGTTGGATATCAACGTCACAGCTCAACCTCACTCCATTACACAGCCCTGCTTCAGGACAGGGGTGGGTACCATTAGCATGCCCACAGTTCATGTAACATACACTAACTGACTCTCACCTGTGCTTGGGACCTCAGAAAGGGTTGGCTGACATTGCAGATCAAACTCAGGCTCACATTCATGTTAGATACGCATTCAATCTTGATATCTGTGTATCCCTGAAATAGAAGGAAATGTTATAGAGAACACTCCTCTTAACCCCAGTCACTAAAAACTCTCAGTGCATTGAAAAATCAGCAGGGTGAACCAGCACAGCCGAACATGAGGAACTTCAGAGACTCTTGGATTGCAGTGATCTGCAGCTCCTTTTAGTCTGTCCTCTATGTAGACAACTGTGCTGACCATTGTGGCTACATGAGGGATACCTTAATTGTTAGGCCTGTGAAGAGCAGGTTTCTGGAGAAGGAGATGTCCAGCTGGGTGTTGTACGCATTCTCTCCTCTGTTCTCCAGTACGCTATCCACCGCTATCTTTCGTTTAGGGCTCTCAATTACATGATCTGACTCAGGTGACACAGCTTGACGACTGCAGGGGTTTCCCCAGTTTTGGAAGACAGAATGGCAGTATGTCCTTTAAGGAAAATAAATATGGGGTAGATATCACATTAGGATTAAAATTATCCTAAAAAGGACATGGATAGCCAGGGTTGTATAATATTCATCTGTAC
The DNA here is from genome assembly GCF_900747795.2 of Erpetoichthys calabaricus. Taxonomy (NCBI): domain Eukaryota; kingdom Metazoa; phylum Chordata; class Cladistia; order Polypteriformes; family Polypteridae; genus Erpetoichthys; species Erpetoichthys calabaricus. The sequence continues at coordinate 77,004,671 of NC_041410.2, read as the reverse complement.
ATCTATCCAATTTCTAACTTGCTTGTCCAGTTAGTGGATGTGAGGAGCTGGTGCTTATTCATAAACAATGCAGTATTTTCGAGCCCAGGTGATGTATAGGGATATTCCTAACATTGGCTGTCCTCTGGTAGATCAGCTGTTCGTGAAGCTCTGAGGCAGGGACACGCTGGACAGGCCATTCTATGGATGAACCTATGTCATCTATAGGCCTTCCTTGCTGAAGATAGTATACTGACCACATGACCTTCAGAAGAACCCTTCCATTGGCCAGAGCAAACACAGAACATGGACACTCACCTGCCATCCAGGATATCCGTTCTGCTCTGCAGGACCAGGTCAGGGATGCAGTGCTCCTCTCCATCACACCCATTCCAGAACGGAAGCTGAGGAGGCAAAGAGGAGCCAGTATGAGAAGAGAAATGCCAAAGGCGACTGACCACTGGCCAATGAATAACAGCCTAATTTTTGTTACCCTGACTGGACTCATACATTTCAATAGAAATGGACCAACACAACTGCCATGTGGTCCTGATTGTAGGTATTGATAACTTAGAGTACCAGTGTTGTTTTCTAATGGCACCAGAATCATTTAAAAAAAAGAATGGCGTGGAGCCTAAAGCATTGCATACCAACGCTTTCAGTGTTGTGGGCCAGTCATCATCCAGCGCTGGTCCATCATCAGGAAACAGCATTGCAAATTCCACTGTAAATAAAATCGGCCGCAGGTAGTCTGTTGTGTCCTATAGGGCAAGGAAACAAAGTTGAACATATGGTGCCTTTTCAAAGAAACGAGTGCTTGCTTCTCACCTCACAACCATCTTCCGAGTTTCTCTCTCACTCTGTCTGTATTTCAGTGTTTTACTCATGCAGACTCCTGTGTTTTGCTTTTCTGAAATCTCACTGCTCTGAGCCACCCTGTGTCTTACTCTCTCTGAATTAAAATTGACTTTGAAGAGATGTTTCATCTTCTAGTTGAGCCATCAATGTTAAGTTTATGGTAATAATCAGATTTAACCTGAGCATCTGGATTCGCTGAGTATTGAATTTAGTTGGCTAAATTAAAACAAGATAGATTTGTGGTCACACAGGTGAGCCTTTTACACTAAGCTGGCAGAATCGTTATTAAGGAAACTAACATTTAATTTGTTACACCGGGGGACAAGAGGTTTATAAAGAATGTCAAGAATGAGGTGTCAGAACAGATCTCAAGTTTAGGAGGTCACTGTCAAGCAACAGGGAATACTGGACAGCTAGGGGGACATTTTCCAGAAGCATTGCAATGCAAAAAACAGTGTAAACTGCATCATTAATTTACAATTGATTCTTAAAACCCATCTTAACTAAATAAGTATATTAAATCCTTCATAACTGACATGCTTCCTAATCCACTTATTAATCGCTAAGTGTTTCTTAAACTGACTGCCTCTGGTGACAGACACAGAATAGATTAAATTCACATCATGACATTACTCTGAACATTTAGAATTCTAGCATTTGTACTTAATTGTTATTTTCAAGACAAAATACATTAATGCATTAGTAGGCTTATATTTTACAGATAAATTGTTAATTTAACTGAAATAATTTAAACTATTAATAATTACTCAATTATAAGTTAACAATATGTCAATGGTCCTTAAATATTTTAAAAATCTGTGTTCATACTTGCCATACTTTGACGGAGACATTTTCTATGTTTTAATTGGTTATGGGGAGAAGAATGAATAAAGAAAAGGGGATTGTTGTGTTTGTGAAAAGATAATACAATAAAGAAATCCTACCCAGGAAAACAGCAGCTGAATTTTGTGTTGGTGACTCTGACTACCAGCTCACGAACCCAACACTGCCACTTTATTTAAACTAATTCAATGACTACCCGATTATGCTTACAGCATCTTGGGGCCTAGTTACATGTACCTTAATGGTTGTCTGCATTGAACATACATGTGATTTTGCAATCATAAAGAGCTTTTTACAGATATTTATAGCAAAGTTGCTGGGGAATACCCATAATGCTTTAATCTGAACCGACTTGATAGTGTGTCAAAAGGCAATGAAGTTAGAAAATGAGAACAATCTAGATGAGCACAAGCCATTGAGCCCATGAAAGCTTGCCAATCCTATCCACTTATTTCTTCCAAAATAACATAATTTGGAGTTTTGAAGGTCCCTAAAGTCTTACTGTCTACCAAACTAGCTTATTCCATGTGTGCATAATTCTCTGTTTAAAGAAAACTTCCTAATGATTGTGTGACATTTACTCCTAACAAGTTTCCATCTGTGTCCCCATGTTCTTGATGAACTAATTTTAAAAGAACAGTCTTGATTAACTTTATTAATTCCCTTCATAATTTTAAACACTTCAATTATGTCACATTTTAATCTCCTGAAAAGCCTCACCTCTTTCAATCTTTCCTTATAATTCATCCCCCGTGGCCTTGGAATCAGCCTAGTCGTTCTTCTCTGAACTTTTTCCTAGCACTTCTATGTCCTTTTTTCAGCCTGGAGACCAAAATGGCGCACAGTACTCCAGATAAGGCCTCACCAGTGTGTTATAAAGCTTGAGCCGATCCTCGTTGGACTTGTACTCCACACATCAGGGCGCTGCTATATAATCTAACATTCTTTTGGGCTTCTTAATGGCTTCTGAACACTGTCTGGAAGGTGACAGTGATGAGTCCACTCTGGCCAGTTGGCCAATTTAGTGGTGGTGATAGTCGACATCCTTTGTGTATATACCTGTTGTCGCATGTATACCTAACTCTCAGACAGCAGCCAAAGAACAGAACAACACAGCTGACCAGCAAACCCACGGCCCAATGGAACACAAAGTATAGGCATATAGGCAATGCTGTATGGAAAATACACTTTTGCTGGCTTCATAAATTGCTGGTTGGCATCAGATTTTCACCATGGCTGTGCTCTGCTAAGATTATAGCGTGTGCTATTCCACAACAAATGCTGTTAGAGCAGATGTGACAATCCCTTATGAAGAAGAGTAAGGGGAGATGGAGGTTGGAAATGTCAAAATTCCTGAACATATAGCAGGGAGTATATACCAGGATGGTGTGCAGGTTAGAGAGATCATCATCACTGTCTCTTTTACATAGTTATTTTGTTTTGTTCACCCATTTCTAAATAAGAGACTTTGTTTGCATGTTATGACATATCTCTCTATATATAAAAAAAAACCAAGAAAGGAAATTTCCAGGGTGATGATACGTGATCTTCTCAGAAGTTCTCGGAAGACATTTAAAAGACACGCGAGACAAAAAAGACTGGCCACGGAGCGTCTCGCGGGGACTGTAAACATGAGACTTGGTGCCAAGAGATTGTCCCAGGGCCGTCTCGTGGGGACGTGGAACATGAGGTTCTTGAAAGACACACCCTTCTTATCAAATAAGAACACAGCCAGCAGTAGCACACACAGATCCTGTGCTCTCAGCAAAGAAGAAAGAGCAGCGCGGAGAAAAGAGACCTTTGGGAGTGAAAAAAGGCAGATAAAAGATTATGAAAGCATTGGAATTATAAAGGCTCAAACAAACGATGGTGCGATAAACATGCAGAGAAAGGTACAGAATATGAAAGCAGGAAAATTCAAAAGTATTGTAGCATCCCAGCCAAGTTGCAGCCTTTTTTGTTTTAAGTCACTCTTAGGTCCGATTGATGGAGGGCGGAATACAGCACTTACACAATTATGGACCATACGCTATGAGATTCTGTGGTCCCGCAACAGTTAAGACAACGATTCCAAAGAAGAAAAAAAAAGCTTTTAAAAATGTATATCTAATTAAACAAACACAGGGTTGGCGAGCGAAGCGAGCAGGGGGCAGAGCCCCCTAGTACTGTATATTTTAAAAATAAACAGTGCACATGGCTGAGGGAATATGGGAATTTTTAAATACATACTGAAATGTATGTACTCCTCTTCATTTAAGGATTCTGGAAATATAACAGATTATCTAAATTACTGTAAATCGAGTCTTGAAACCCGAAAAATCGATCACAAAATGACACCCCAATTTATATGCCCGTTCAAAAATACACTTAATTTTTTTTTCTTTTTATATCTTCTTGCCTCCTCCAATCTCACATCAGTTTCTCAGACATGTCCAATTGTGTTGCAGCAGTGCAGTTACCAATTTGTTTCGCTACTTCAATGTCTTTTAATTTAAAAGAAGCTTCATATTTTCTTGTGATCGAATGCTCCATCGTAGATAAGGGATGCTCTTACGATAAAGGTGTATGAGGGTGTGATATACAAAAAACACAAAACAGTGCAAACGTTGCTTTGGAATAGTTTGGGTGTTACCGTGTGGTCACATAGGCACAATACATAGAAAAAAAAGGCCGTGTGCTCCGTGGTTAGTCTCTCAGGTGGGTGTTAGCATATCATAATCTCTTGGACCAATAGCGTGAGTTTTCCACACTCGACTTATACGACCGACATTATAAAATACCGGAAATTATACGTTAAAATCAAGCCCCGACTTATCCGTGGGAGAACTTAAACATTATGGTAAATAAAAAACTGCTATCAGGCTGTTCAGGTGGTGCCAAGTGTGTCTGAAAGATCATAAAGGTGAGTTGTGATTTGCAGGCCTGTTCTCCACACAGTCGTATCACACTTTTGTTTTTTTCTTGCTGCCAAAAAGGCTTAATTAACAACAGCAGCTCCTATCATCTGAAAGAAGAACAAGTTCTCCTTTGGAAAAGTGGGGATTTATATTAGATAGATAGATAGATAGATAGATAGATAGATAGATAGATAGATAGATAGATAGATAGATAGATAGATAGATAGATAGATAGATAGATAGATAGATAGATAGATAGATAGATAGATAGATAGATAGATAGATAGATACTTTATTAATCCCAATGGGAAATTCACATTCTTCAGCAGCAGCATACTGATACAATAAATAATATTAAATTAAAAAATGATAACAATGCAGGTGAAAAACAGAAAAACAGACAATAACTATGTATAATGTTGAATGTTAACGTTTACCCCTCTGGGTGGAATTAAAGAGTCGCATAGTTTGGGGGAGAAACGATCTCCTCAGTCTGTCAGTGGAGCAGGACGGTGACAGCAGTCTGTCGCTGAAGCTGCTCTTCTGTCTGGAGATGATACTATTAAGTGGATGCAGTGGATTCTCCATAATTGATAGGAGCCTGCTGAGCGCCCTTCGCTCTGCCACAGATGTTAAACTGTCCAGCTCCATGCCAACAATAGAGCTTGCCTTCCTCACCAGTTTGTCCAGACGTGAGGCGTCTTTCCTCTTAATGCTGCCTCCCCAGCACACCACTGCGTAGAAGAGGGCGCTCGCCACAACTGTCTGATAGAACATCTGCAGCATCTACAGCGCATCTTCAACCTGAGCCTGGAACAGGGGAAAGTCCCGAGGCTTTGGAAAACATCTTGTATCACCCCAATCCCAAAGGTATCACGTCCTAGTGAGCTGAATGACTTTCGGCCTGTTGCTCTGACATCACATGTGATGAAGACCATGGAGAGGCTGCTGCTTCACCACCTTAGGCCACAGGTTAAGGCAGGTATCTGCCCTTTCTTTTGCTTCTCACTTGAAAACAATATGTGTCTGGTTTTGTGTTATTTTTAACACTTTTGTCTTACTTTTTAATTAAATTATGATATTATGTTTACTTCGTACAGTATTATGTTGATTTTATCCCACTAAGTTGTGATACTTTTTTGTAGATGGAAGTAAATTGGCAGTTTTCGAGGCACTTTTGGAAACAAAAAGAATAGAACAAGTTGTTCATGCAGCATGTTATGTACATGCATTGCGTTTTTGGGAAATGCACCCCAGATATCCTATTCCAACTCTGCATTGCGTGATCCATGGCCTGCACTTCTCATTCAAGTCCAAGGTCTCAATGTCTCTAAGCTGCAATTACTCATGAAATGTTGTGTTCCACTTTAATTTGCACCTCTTCCTTAAAACTTGACCTTTCACTCTCATTGAAGTAAAATGTATATCTTCTTGAAATCCTTCAACTCCCTCATAGTTGTTGCCTGTGTCTCTCTTACACTCTCAGAATTAAACTCCGAGGGCCTGTCTCTCTCCTTCTCTCACCAGCCTTATATTCACACTCCCCCTCTCTGTATGTCACATCAGCTGCTTGCTGTCATGAATACTGTGGTATTTGTGCATGTGAGATACCATTGTTACCACTGCATGTACAATATTTTGTCTGTTACTCACCAATACATGGAAGTAGACGTGCTCACATGTATCCATGTTGGGCGGCACAGTGATGTTCCGGTAGAAAAGCTTATCATTAATGTCATCGAGGATTGCTCTTGGCATGAATTTGCGCTCATCTATGGAGGTACTATATTTCAGAGCTGTGGGCATAAATGGAGAAGGAACAGAGTAATCATTCCCAGTAAGCAGACTGTGGCCTTTCCACATTCACTTCAAGGAGTGTGCATACCTCTAGCATTCTGAGTCAGACTGCCTCAACATAGGGTGTTAAGTCACGGTATGTCTGCCCCATCATTTGCATTAGAAACCTTACATTATTTACAGTGGGACAGCAACTCAACAAATGGAGATGTGAAACTCACCCACTTCCTGCACCTGGGTGAGTGGAGCCTTGGCTGTCACATTAAAACAAACTATTGCTGCCATGCAGGTGGCTTCTTTGCCATTCCGCTTGCAGTCTTTGTTGAACATGTTCACCTTGGACGGTTCAAAGCGGATGCTGGTATGTATGTGGACGATGCTGCGAGACCTGAGTAAACACAGACATCAGAGACACTCATATTGACATTCTGTCAACCTCCTGCTTAAGATCGGTGTGTAAGCAGCCTAACCCTTCTCCCTAATCCCTCCATCCAAGCATCCACTGAAGGCTTACCAAAGAATAACTGCAGCACCCAAGGAACCCACAGCCAGATCCACCAACCCATCTTCATTAAGGTCCAGCTTCCCATGGACACTTCGTCCAAAATACATGAGCATGGGTGAGAGCTCAGCAGCACCTATCCTCTGGGAGAAGAATGCATGTTACTTGGAGGGTCACAAATCTAATGAGCCATTGGCTGCCATTATAATTTAACTGTTTCATATCCTTTCAGAAATTAATAGGTCATGTTAAGAAAATAAGAAAAGAACAGAACATAAAAGAACACACGATAAGAAGAGCCCACAGTACACTGGCACCCCATATAGCATTGGCTTGTGCTCAATGCCAGTGCCATCACCCCACGACTCAAATTGGATTAAACTGAATTGAGACCAAACTGAGATTAAATGGAGACTATCATGTTATTATGAAAAGAGCACTATATGGTGCCTTTCACAGCACACACAGGATCATACACAGTAACTTAATAAAAGAAAACACAGCTGGGTTCTTCTACGTCTAACGTTTAAAGCTGAATGTGTGTGCGTGTGTGTGTGTTTGTGTGTACAGGTCTGGTAAGCAAACCCACACTGTTGAACTTATCTCCAAATTTCGCACAGATGTCCCATTTGCACAGGGGAAGACCGTAGGCAGTGTTTTATTCCAAAATGTATTCGGTTGCCAGACCCCGGGCAGCACCGAGTACCACTGCTAGAAAATTAATATGGGTGGGGGAAATAAAAATCAGTTCTCAGATGCATCGCAATTCCTTCTTGAACAATTCTGAATTGATGTACGAAATGCCATAGTCAAACTTTTATAGGGGATTATGAATACAATTGAAAATAGGCACAGTACAAAACATTGAAAAAATGGTACAATATGATAAATGGAATAATGCATCTTCACAGCAATAGACCTCAGAATAGAAGACTAAAAATGACATACATGTACATATAAATAAATGAGCAAATAAACAAAAATACAAAAATACAAAATACAAAACAAAAATACAAATTTTTTTTTTTTTTTGCATGCTTGTGCACCAGGAGAACACCCTCCTGGCTCATCACAGGCATGCAATACCCCATTGAGGCGAGAGGGGACGCTGTTGTTACAGCCTTGTCTTATTTCTCCTCCTCTGCAGAAGTGAGAAGCCATCCCTTGAGGGAAAAAAGCACCTTCCAGCAGCAGGGCTATAAAGGTCCATTTGGACCCGGACTTGGTGGAAGGACGGAACTCCCTGTGACAGATCTGCTCTCAAGAGCCAAAACCTTTATCTCATCGCCAAGAAGGCTGCTTATTTTGTTTCTGTTTTGTGCCCTTGGGCACTGGTTTTTGATTTGTATGTTGGTGAATTAAAAGTGGCGACTCCATTGCACCCCAATACTTTTTGGACTCTACTCACAATTATTTACCTGTCCACAAAATTTAAAAAGACTTTAAAATACAACAAAGCACATAGAGCAGGCATTATAAACATTAAAATGTATAACTAAATACACATGTACAGTACATCCAGATGTAACACACTTCACACAACACAGCTCACATAAATACAAGTCAACCAGAGCAAGCCCAGCACCTGACTCGGGCTCACAGCTCCTCTTTCATTAGGCAACAGTTGACCACTGGAAATTCACTCAGGACTGAGTTTCCATACTTAGATGGTGAGAAACAAACATAAGTGCCCTGAGCTGAGAGAATCAATGTGACCGATGATGAAACTCCTCATTTTACAGTGCCGGAGTGCTGCATGCAGGTCAGGGTGTCCTCCCAATGCAACCTCTAATAACCTGCCACAGTGTGGACACTCGAAGCACATTTTAATGTGTACATGCATTTGGACTAAATTGTAGTCGGATAAAATCCACATAGAAAATGTGTGACAGTGCCAGGTATAAAAACAGAGCCAAAATGTTTCAAAGCAGGCCCTTATCCGCAAGTGTTTCACTCTGCAATTTTTTTTTAAATTAACTATGTCTCCCAAAGTGCTCAAAATCCACAAGAAAGGTTCAGTAAAACACAGTAGTACAGTATTAGGACACCATTATGTGATGCAATTTAGGACAAGCTGAAATACAAGTTAATTTAAACAAAAAAATGGTACAACGCAACTACAAATTAATTTTTTTCTTGTCTCTATACAGTGCTGGACACACAATGCAAAGTGCCAGTTGGTACTTCTATTTGGTGTTGTATTTTGTCAATAAAAATATAATGGAGTTAAACTTAAAGTATTATTTTTCATGATGAAGAATAACGACTTTGTTTTAAATGTTTGTTTTTAACCATGTAAAGTGAGATGTATCCAGATGCACTGAGTGTTGCTTTATAGTTGCATTGCGACTCCTTGAATATTGAGGTGCCTACTGATTCCAGGTCAGGTCAGGTCAGGTTGAGGAGCATGCACTGGTACAGCACGTTGCCACACCCAACACACGACTAAACAGCTCGGGATCCTGGTTTGCATCCCCCAGGCAGACACGCAGTCCAATCAAACCCTCCGGAAATTACCCTCTATTTTCCACAGCCAGGTGTTAAGTGGGCATCCCCTTGGCCTGGTCCAACCACTCAAGTGAGGGGAATCACCCTTGGGGAATCGCGCCACATGGCCGTAGTGCCATAACTGACGCTCCCTCACAATGCGGGTAATGTGCCTCATTTGGGAATCCATGAGCAACCGCTAATTCGACACAAAGTCAAACCAGCTGTACCCAAGGATCCTCCGAAGAGACACAGTACCGAAGGAGTCCAGTCTTCCTCTCAGGTCATTGGATAGTGTCAATGTCTCACAACCCTATAGCAAGACAGGAAGCACCAAGACTTGGCCCTTCGTCCTTTTGCATAGATAGGGAGTGCCACACACCCCTTTCCAGTGACCTCATGACCCCCATGCTCTCCCAGTCCATCTACTGACTTCATAGGAAGAGTCACCAGAGACATTAGTGTCACTGCCGAGGTAAGTAAAGCTCTCGACAAGGTTCACACTCTCTCAGCAGACAGACACACTGCTGATGGCTACACCCTGGATCTTGGTTTTTATTCAGGACATTCACAAGCCCAGACACTCAGACTCTTTGCTCAGTCTCTTGAGAGCCAAAATCAGTGCCTCCATTGACAGCGAAGATCACAGCATCGTTGGCAAAGTCAAGATCACTGAATCTCTTTTCACAAACAGATGCCCCAGAGCCGCTGGATCCCACGACCCTGTCCAACATCCAGTCCATGTAAGCATTGAACAGAGTAGGAGCAAAAACACACCCCTGACGAACCCCAGAATCAACTGGGAATAACGCAGAGGTTCTGCCTCCACTCTGCACAGCACTCACAGTACCAGTGTACAGGCTGGCCATGATATCCAGCAACCTTGAGGGGATCCCGCAAACCCTCACGATGTCCCACAGAGCAGCTCAATAAACTGAGTCGAACGCTTTACAAAAATCGACAAAGGCTGCAAAGAAACTCTGCCGATATTCGCATTTGTGCTCCATGAGAACCCTCAGTGTCAGGATGTGGTTGATGGTAGACTTTCTTAAGCTTAAAACTAGACTGCTCCAGTCGCTGGCAAGTGATCACGGATCCTATTGAGGACGACCCCATCAAGGACCTTACCTGGCACTGAGAGCAGTGTTATCCCCCTGTAGTTGCCACTACTGTAGTTGCTACTGTTTCCTCACTCCTATAAATGAATGTCTGTTATAATTGTTATCAACAAAAAAAACTTCATATGGCATCTATCACAGAGCACTGGGCTAAAATGTTGCAGATACTACTGAACGTGAGAATTGTCCATTTATTAACACCATTGCCACAAGCAGCAGGGCAGGAACCAAAGTGTAATGGACAGTACTTTGTGGGGCTCAATCACATGTGCACACAAACCCGATCTTTTAATCTAAAATGCACATCTCCAGGATGTTAGAGGGAAGCCCATAAGGACACAGTGAGAAATGTAAACCCTTCACAGAAAGTGGCCATGCAGCTCCCTGAAGCATTGAGGCTAAACACCATGTGATTTTAGCCATAATGTACACAAAGTAAATAAACAAAGTCACCTTCTGGCCACTATTCTTGTTTAATTTGTATAATGCACTGTGGTAGTGCTGGCAGTGAAAAGCACTATAAACAATAAACATTAATGGGTGATTTCACTGTGACTCTTTCTTCATGTTTGACAGTAATGAAAAGGGGATTACCTGCTTATAGGGAGTAAGGATCCCCTTCTTGTGCCCATGGAATAGATAAATAGCTCCCCGGTGCTCATCTTCCAGCGGTGCCCCAATCACTACATCATTGTAGCTATCAGCATTGAGGTCAGGGATGGGAGATATGGATGATCCAAACCTTGTGTTCTGAGAGTTTTCCATTTCCAGAGCACCATCTATTTCAAACTGAGCCTGTTGGGAGATGGGAAACGCAACAAGCGATTAAACTGAGCCAGCCTGACCTAGATGAGGGTGACATGTCAGCAGTTGCTCCACAGCTGTCGACCTGTCATGTTGATCATACTCACAAGCTCGGTCACTCTGTAGATGTACACTTTCCCCCTCTCCCAGCCTTGACTTAGGTACATGGGAGCACCCACGAGCAACACGTCAGTCAATCCGTCATTATCCACATCAACTGCTCCAATCTCACTGCCATAATATGAACCAATCTAAACACACAGAGTAAACAAGACATTAACCAGCAGCTGGGCCCAACGTCAGCTATTCTGAGAGGCCGAGGCATGACCCTGTTTCAAAGGACTTGGCTCAATATGCAAGTGACCCCCCCCCACCCCAACCCCTTCCCTCAGGCCACTTTGTGTTTTGTGTTGAGCAGATCAGTCCTGATTTACCCTTTTTGCTCAAGACAATTTAATGAGTAACACACAAGGCTGTCTAGACTGTCATGTGCGAGACATGTGTGAGCAGGATTTTTGCCGGAACATATGGGCAGTTACGGTAAGGGACACTTCTGCACTGTCTTTATCCGTTCACCAACTGCCAAAAGTTATGCCCGAGCAAAATACCTGCTGAGGTTTGGAGGGTGAGGCTCAGAAAGTAACAAGCTTGCACCAGTGGCAATAAGAAATTTAAAGCAAAAAATCTGAAAACACACGAATGCCACAAACAGGGATACATCAATACAATACAATACAAGTTATTTTTGTATAGCCCAAAATCACACAAGAAGGGCCGCAATGGGCACTTTAACAGGTCCTGCCTTTTGACAGCCCCCCAGCCTTGACTCTCTAAGAAGACAAGGAAAAACTCCAAAAAACCTTTTAGGGAAAAAAATGGAAGAAACCTTGGGAAAGGCAGTTCAAAGAGAGACCCCTTTCCAGGTAGGTTGGGTGTGCAGTGGGTGTCAAAAGGGGGTAAATACAATACAATACACAGAACAGAACACAAGTAATCCTCAATAAAATGTAATAGTGCAATAGAAATATTACAAGTACAGAGCAGAATTCAGCAGTAGATAATAATATATAATACGATTTGGATTTGTTCATCACTGAGTTAGCGTCATGTTCAGCAGTGGCTAGGGACATGAGAGGGCAGTGGCACAGTTACCTGAGGCCACAAATGCAGCAAAATCCCAAATAGGATACAGTCAGTGCAGGATTTACGTATAAGCTACACAAGCTATAGCTTAGGGCCCCCGCCTTCTTGGGGGCCCCCAAAACAAATTGTCCGAGTGAGCAATTGTCATATATACTTAAATATACTACAGCATTATTTGTCCCAATCAGGCCCGGCCTTAGGCATAGGCGAAGTAGGCGACCGCCTAGGGCCCCAGCGTCCGGGGGGCCCCGGATCAACTCCTTGGCCTAATTTTCACACATTTCAAAGAGCTTCCAGGGGGGCTTCGCCCCTGGACCTCCCTTTCGCCTAGGGCCCCATAATACCTAAGATTGGGCCTGGATACAGTGCAGCAAAATATAGGTGGGGGTAGTTGGGGGTGCACCAGTAAAGAAGGATCATACCTGAAGGACAACTCTGGCAAGGGGGAGTCAAAGCAAGTTGAAGTTTATCAGCAAAGAAAAGAAGGCCATGATAAGGAGACATCTTGTAGTGTGGCAGAAGATGCAGATAAGCAGAATGGGTACCGAGAAACTTTGTGGCACGATCGACAACTCCTGAATTTAGCCACCCCTTCCCCTTAAACACACCTGGAAACCTTTGAGAGAGTGAAGAATGGTCAGGCTTCCATTGTTCCTCAATGTGAAGATGATCACTTTGCCAGTATGGTTGAAGCGTGGGGCTCCTGCCACAAACAGCCTGCTCCCTCTCGCTGAGACGACAGACGTCACTGTGTAACCTGTGAAAGAAAGAAATGTGACAGTAAGGCCTGGCTGGATGGGAGCAGTGGTGGGGGTGGGTATGGGTGGTGGGGGGTTCTCACTGACTTAAACGTAATAAAAAAAGCATCTACTGTATATTTCCAAATCTTCAGTCAGTATCCAACCCCTCGCTTCCTGCTCTGACTCACCATTCCTCATTGTCCCCAATTCCCACAAAGCACCTTAACTTTTATCCGCAAAAAAATTCTTCAGCTAAAAAAAAAGATTAAAACCAGATTTTCCCTCAACCTCTCAAGTTTTGATTTATCTTTTCAAGAGATGTCATGCGTTAAAAGGAAATCCCCAGGTATTTCTAACCATCTTACCCTTTTGACAGAAATTCCACAGATCTGTAAATCAATTTCAAATAGACACTATTTACAGGATATATTATATTTCTATTATAAGCTTTGCTTACATAGTCTGTTTTTCCTGTCTGAGCATTTTAAGTAGAGCTTGCACTCACCTAGATAAGCTCCATGATTCTTCAACTCTTCAGGAAATTCATGCCGGTAGGAAACTTTAGGAGGGACAACCTTTCCGTGACCGGTTTCTTTCAGGATGGCCCCATTCCAGTCGTATGCTCCGACAGCTCCGAGCAGAATCCCATCCTTGGATAACCGAAAGAAGAAATGAAACAACAAACACCAAACTCACAGAGCACACACTCACTGCAGGAGAAATGTTTAAATTTAGTGGAAACACAGGCATTGCAAAATGTCCTTGGAAGGTTAGTTAGCTCAGGGACATTCAATGAGTGTGCGCCCTGGAATTTGAAGGACACAGAAACTTCTGAAGAGGTATCACTGGGTTGATATTGGTAGCTGATCATTTTAAAAGACTTTATGGAGTTGTTATCATTCAAGATGATGAGACGTTGGTCAAGTGTGCACTATAGGTCAGTGATAAGGTTTGAACTAGGTGACCACTGCGTTTCAGCTCAGAACCACAAAGCCAGCACCTCCACTGAAGGACACAAACCATTGGAAGGACTTGTCTATGGATCATATGGATTCATGGGAAAATGAATTTAATCTAAGATCACCCTGGTTTAAATGAGCCAAATGTCTTCTTGTGAGAGGAGGAGAAGGATGTTGAACTAGTTCTTAAATGGCTCCTTTTAGTGAACTTAGGAACTGGCTCTTCTCATACTCTTTACTCTTTATTAGTATATGCTAAAATGTCTCCTGGCTAGCACTGACTTCCCAGCTACCCCAAAGGCTGAGGCACAACACTAACAAAGTATAAACTAGAGTTCAGCCCCTAAAAAATGAAAGTCTGCCTCATTCATGTTAAGAACCCACTGATTCCAATACACTAACATACTGTACATACGAGTATAGCAGACCAGCAAACAAGGCAAGAACCAATCCTGGACGGGATGCCGGTTTATCACAGAGCACACTCACACAGAGACAATCCAGAGCTGGCAATTAGAGCAGCACAAATCTTTGGCATGTAGGAGGAAACGTGCGAGTACTTCAAGAAAATGAACACTTCACGTGGCCTAGGACTTCAATTCACTCTCTTGGAACTGTAAGAGAGTAGTAATAACCACTGTGCTAAGCTTTATTTCAAATATTCATGGTATTTATCATGCATTTAGTGGCTGGCACTAATAGTCAAGTTAAAACTTTGGGGCTGTATGGTTTATTTTGAACATTTCAGCAAGCTTGCCCATTTATCATTGCAACATAATGTAATTAACATACACTACCAGTCAAAATGTTTGGGCACACATATACATTTTCATGTTTTTGATAGAAATTGATACCTTAATACCATGAGGTCATTAAATTGAATTAAAAATACAGCCAAGACATTTCTAGTGCTATTACCGCTTGAAATGACTAGTTTTAATTTATTATTCACATATGACAGCAAGCCATAACTTCAGTGTCATCTCCCATGGCTTATCCTTAATTAGTCATTTTAAATGTTGTTTATTAGAGAAACCTTTATAGTTACATTAGCACCACTGTAACCTGTCATTCTGTTCACCTGGGTTGTGAAGTACTGGTATTCCTAAAGTTTAGTTTTGGGTTCAAAAATGGCCAAAATGAAATAGCCTCCTCTAGAAACATGTCCGTCTGTTGTTTTTTTCAGGAGAATGGAGACTTTTCCATGCAACAGATGGCCAAAAATGGAAGATTTCAAACAAAGGTGCCTGTTACTGTATTGAGAGAAGAGGGTAACAGAAAAAAGGCAACTCCATAATGTTGACCATAACACTCTTTTCCAATTATCTTCTGTTCCAGTGTCTTTGTTCCTTTGACCATTTCAGCCTTTTCAGCAAATTTCAGATATGGCTTTTCCTTTGAAACTCTGCTGCTTTAGACTAACATCCCAGAATCGTTTTTTCTCAGTAGCGGACAACACTGGAACATAGCGTGTATGTAAGGAAAAAGCCAACTGAGGACCTGTTAGGCATCTTTTTCTCAAAATACAGACTCTGTTGTCTTTGTTCTCTTATACAGTTATCCCCTTCATTTTCTATACTGGTTAGATTTATTATGTCCTAATCTCTCAAGACAGGAACAAACACTGTTGTATGAAATCTTCAGTTGCTTGGCAATGTGTCACATGGAATAACCTCCATTCTGCAAAAAAAAAAAAAAACCAGATGTTCCTCCAGAAAGCTGTTTCATTTTGGCAATTTTTGAACCCAGAATTGAACTTTAGGAATGCCAGTACCTTGCAATCCAAGTAAACAGAATAGCAGGTTTCAGTGGTGCGGGTGCAACTATAAAGGTTTCTCTAACAACAAATAAGCATACAAACCTGACTACTTAATGTTAAGTAAAGAGAGTTGTCCATTAGGTCATAATGATTAGGACATTGAAGGAATGGCTGTTGAAAAATTGAGCTTTGCAGTTATATGTGAATAAAAAATTAAAAATTTGTCATTTTAAGCAGTAACAGCCATTAGAAACTCTAGTAATGTTTGGGTTTTATTTTTAAACCCATTTAATGGCATCGTGACAAAAAAGGTATCAATTTCTATCAAAAACATAAAAATTTCTGGGTGTACCAAGTGCTTTTACTGGTACCATATGTATGATTATAAGATAAAAATCGCAGGATTAATCCACCAAGAACAATGACATCCGTCCTTCCATCCTTTATCAATCTCATTTATTCCAGGCCAGGGCTGCAGGTTGCTGGAGCTGATCCTGACAGCAGTCGACAAGTATGGAAAAGCGCCAGTCATTGCAATGAACGGCAAGTTAGGCTAACCTGAGACCCCCAAGATGACTGATTTAATGATTTAGGGCGCCGAGTGATTAAGCCTCATCGGACTCTCGTCGTTGATTCACTCGTTTTGTAAATTTCGTTCTGACTCTTTGAACCGGCGGTTTGTGACTGGCACCGGGACATGTGTCACAGCTCATACGTCCGTGCCTGCCTTGCCTAATGCACCCTTTCCATTTACATAACACTGTATTTTTAATACCAGACTTGATACGTTCCTGTTAATTACTTGCAGACAATCGCCTTAAAGTGGGATGCACGCGAGACGTCAACGGAGCCCCATAAAAGCGTCACGAAGGCAAAGCTGCGCTCCGTTAATTGCTGACTGTTATTCAGAAAAGAAAAAAAAACGGATTAGCATTTCCCCACCGCAGTCGAGCTGCGATTTTCCGATGCGCAGCTTTGCTTTTTCACTTTCTTGGCTCCAAAAAGTTAAACTAAAGAGATTCTTGTCGTGCCGACTAACCGCAGCAGAGGCCGCTTTCTCTCGGAGAGGTGCCCAGGGGACGCAGGCACACAGGCAGCTTGACGGAGACTACCTCCGAGAACGCCAGCTTCTCCCTACCACTTCAGAACCTGCACCACTGGACACTGCCTGCCCTGCGGCTCCTTGACAGTTGACGCTCCGTGCCACGCCCACTGCCCGTTAAAGTGACGTAGTGGCTAGTCTACGTCACTGGAGCCGAGACGCTCCTGTCAGTCAGGAGTTCCGGCAGATGGACGGTCCGCGGCGCCCTGTGCCCTGTCTAGATAGGTAAACGCCTCATTTTTCAACCTCGGTACTGATGCTGCCTTCACGACTTGGTAAAATAGAGTTTCCGATTTAAAATTGAAAAAATAAAAATCGCAAGCTTGGAGAAACATCTGAAGACCCCCAATTAAGACTACTTGCTGACTTATGGTCTGATGTAAATGAAAAACAAGCCCAGCCTGGCTGTTAAATCTTAAATCCCTGTACAGTATCATTTGAATTCCAACATAAACTACTGTCGAATTGTTAAGTTGAAGGGGAGCAGCACAGTGTAGCTCTTAAGTAACTACATGATTGAAACTATCATGGTAAACCACAGATTACAGTAGTATGTGCAAATAGAACGTGTCTGCAGATACATTTTAAACCGGATATAATGAGAAAAAACTAATTACTGTAAGCGAAAGCAATAATTCACAAGCAACATTCATTTTGCTGTTCTGTGTGGTCTTTGCAAGCTCAAATCTTTACTCCAAGCTGTCAAATCAACCCCTCAAAATGCTAACATAACATGAATGCAGCACCAGATCACACTGGTAAACACAGACGCACATCTAGTGTAGACATGCATACTTACCTCCACAACGTGTGATGAAAACCCAGCCTGTGACATCTCTAAGCCAAAGGAGGTCTCATTCTTGTTAGTTCCTGCAAAATAACGTTTATTCACAGCATAGACAGAAGCAAAGTAGGTACTTCAGCAGATAAAGAAACTCAAGAGCAGGACAGTGCACTTTAGAACGGGGGCTTCTGACCATTTTATATCTAAGGACCACTGTTCCACCTATGTGTAAGTTGTGAACCACCAGTTTATATATTATACTGCAATGCTGGTAATAGTTTTTATTGAATGGAATATGCCTATATTCAGTAACGCAAGTTGTTAATTAGCTGCCAGATGGCAAGAAAATTGTAAGGTAATAGTAATGAAAAATAAATGTGAAACTTATTGGTTACATTCATATTAATTACATACATATTGGTTAAAAACTACACATCGATACAATCCAATGTTTAGAATCACAAATTATTATATGGGAATCTTGTGCTTGCATTTTTCTCACTAGGTTTTCAATATTAGGCTTTACAGAAGTTGGTTCTTCTTGCAAATGGTTTCTGTGTTTTGTTTTCATAGCAGAAAATTCAGTTTCACACATGTAGGTTGAGCGAAAAGGAAGAAGTACTTTAAGTTCAGTTAATTCAGAAGTTCAAATAATTTAACCTGCTTACTCACGCTCCTAACCTCTTCTCCTCTCTCTTACTCATTTGAAACAGATGGGCTGTTCCATTTTTTAATAAATCCCATTTTCTAACTTTAGTTTGACTCCCCCTTATAATATAATATAATATAATATAATATAATATAATATAATATAATATAATATAATATAATATAATATAATATAATATCCATCCATTTTCCAACCCGCTGAATCCGAACACAGGGGTCTGCTGGAGCCAATCCCAGCCAACACAGGGCACAAGGCAGGAACCAATCCCGGGCAGGGTGCCAACCCACCGCAGGGCACACACACCAAGCACACACTAGGGCCAATTTAGAATCGCCAATCCACCTAACCTGCATGTCTTTGGACTGTGGGAGGAAACCGGAGCACCCGGAGGAATCCCACGCAGACACAGGGAGAACATGCAAACTCCACGCAGGGAGGACCCGGGAAGCGAACCCAGGTCCCCAGGTCTCCCAACTGCGAGGCAGCAGTGCTACCCACTGTGCCACCGATAATATAATATAATATAATATAATATAATATAATATAATATAATATAATATAATATAATATAATGTATATGTGCGGTGGTGCTGCCCCATAATATAATATAATATAATATAATATAATATAATATAATATAATATAATATAATATAATATAATATAATATAATATAATGTATATGTGCGGTAGTGCAGTGGTAGTGCTGCTGCCTTGCAGTTAGGAGACCCAGGTTCGCTTCCTGGGTCCTCCCTGTGTGGAGTGTGCATGTTCTCCCCATGTCTGCGTGGGTCTCCTCTGGGTGCTCCGGTTTCCTCCCACAGTCCAAAGACATGCAGGTTAGGTGCATTGGTGATCCTAAAAATGTCCCGTGTGTGTGTGTGTGTGCACTGCGGTGGGCTGGCGCCCTGCCTGGGGTTTCTTTCCTGCCTTGAACCCTGTGTTGGCTGGGATTGGCTCCAGCAGACCCCCATGACCCTGTAGTTAGGATATAGCGGGATGGATGGATAATAAAATACAATTTAATATAATATAATGCAAAACTTCTTTGCACCTCTGTTGGAGACTTTTACTGTAACAGTGAACATCAATTGAGGCACTGACCAGTTTTCCATGGCCACTGAAAACGGAATTGAGTGTACAACCCTGCCACCAAGGCCGTACTTCTGCACAGGCTAACATGGGCATGATGTATGTTAACTATTTGCTGATTTTCAATGAAATATCCCTGAGGCTAAACTGGCAGATCCAGTCCTCTTTAACTCGTTTCCTGCTGTCCCTGTGACAATTCATCCACCACTAGTTGCACACACCTGGTCACTCTTGAGTTTACATGTCTCCAGTGAACTGCAGGTAGTGACGAAGGGTGGCTATTGGACATCATTTGAGACAGAAGCAGAGCTGACAACTGACTGTTGGAACAGAGAGTTTTCCTACATAATCGTGTGGCGACTCATCACAAACATGTCCACAAACTAATCTGGCTTGCAAGGAACACTTCCATTAGCCACAAGGCCATTTATCGCATATAATTTATGATAGCTAAAACCGTTGGAGGGATCAGAGCAAAGTGAAGCAACTTAATACCAAATCAATAACCCCCTGGTAATGTACTTTGGACCACATTGTGGGCTACAAGTTGGAACCCACTGCGTTAGCAGACCCTGAAGCACATTAAGCTCTTCAATAGATATTGAAACACATCGGGCACTGAAGTACAGAAATAATTTGAGTCAACATGGAAGTACTTCTAGCAGTCCAACAGAAGGTTCTACAGTTCAAATCAGTGCTTTGTACTCAGATCTACATAAATCCTCCTGAATTAATCCAATTCAACACTTCCATTTACATCCCTGGCTTCTGAGTCAAAATAACTGGTGGCACCACGATGAGCAGAGAAAGTTGCAGACAAAACAGAAGAGTTCTTCATCATGCTATAATTAAATGTTTCATGAGGACATGGTCCAGAATACAAGCAAAGTTAAAATGAAGTAGCATGTGCTACTTGCATGCGATTTCATGTTGATCTGTGCTGTTACACGATCCTGACACTGTTGCTTCATTTTTTACATAAAAAGACATAGCAGCACTAGAGAAAGTCCAGAGCAGAGCAGCCAGACTGATTCCAGGACTGAGAGGTACAAGCTGTGTTTGAGACAGTTGAACATTTTTAAATTAAGCAAACAGGGATTAAGAGTTGGCATGGCTGAACTGTTTAAAATGAAGAAGGCGTTTAGTATGATGGATCAGTAGAAATATATGTAAAATAAATTCTTCAACATTAACACAGCAGTATAGATGGAAATTTGCATAAATATTAGGCAGCTTTACTTTTTTCTTCATCAGCCATAGACTGCAAGTAGTGTGGTAGGTATCAGTAACTTGGAGACCTTCTGAATTCAATTTGAGTCATTGTGGAGAAATTAGATGAATGGGATTGACAAAGTTTGTTTGATTGAATGTTTTGTTCTGTTCTGTGACTGTTCTAATGCTTTGTATATTTTTATAACCTCATCTAATATTTTTGGAGAAAAGAGGGGGTATCTTTGGAATAACAGATGGATGAGATAATTTCTGCTGGATCAACCATTCAGATCTTTAAGACAGGAGTAATCTTGGATTCAATTTGATCCCAGTTAACCACTTACTGTCTAGTCGCTAGTCCAACTGTAATAATTAACTAGAAAGTCATTATAAGAGACACTTGACAAAAAAAGTGACTTTATTCCATATTTCTAGAGAGGCCAGATATCTGTCTCTCTACCCATCCTCCCCATTTATGAGGTCACTCAGACCAGCACGTTTTGTTTCTTATGCCTCCCTATGGCTTTATCAATGCCTGCCATGCAATGCTAACTGGCATCTGTCATAGAAGAATCAGAAGGTGTGTTACCTTCCAGGCTGAATATTCTCTCTCCCAGGGCGTCCACGATGTCCTTCAACGCTGATTCATCTGTCACATTGAAGAAGTGCTTCTCATCCGGATCACTAGCGATGAACTTAATCTCCTTTAGAAATGCCTCTGGATTGATGCCTCTTCTGTTATAGTAGCCGAGGACCTGCCAGGGGTAAGTGTCATGTCAAATGGCATGTGTGGTTAGCAATGTGTCACAATAAGCACCCAAACTGAGCTGAGCTGATGAATGATCAGAAATTTGTCTTTGAAACATCTCTAAAGGTTTTAGTCTGTTATCTGGTCTGTGCTGCCTGTAATAGCCTGATTGTGTGCTCAATAACAAATCTCTGCCACCTCTTAAACTGCACTGACCCAGTGTGTGTGGCCAATCAGATGTACTCCTTGGCTCTCAAATTGTGCAGACCCATTGAGTGGTCTGTGATGTGTATTTGTTGCTTCTTGAAGTGCATTGACCCAGTGATTAAATGTCTCAGACTAAACTGGTCCAGTGTCTGGACAAACTGCTAGGATGTGAAATGGGTGCTGATCCAGTTAGTGGTCAGCAAATGAATGGTGTACTGCAGTGCGTCTTCTCTAGAAATAACTGCTATTTTAACCAGCTCTTCTATGGCGTGTTTATTCTTACAGAAAGTAAGGTGGGAGTCTGACCTGGCATTCAGGCACCCCTGTATGTGTGTTAGGAACTGTATAAGGCTGGTACAAATCACTTACCGCAATGGCGTAGCGGGTGATGTCATCTTTTTCACTGTCCTCGATGACCTTCTGGAGGTCAGGGCTATCATGTGACTCCCCATCAGTGATCACTATCATTACCTTCTTGGATCCTCTACGCCCACCACGTTTAAAAGCTTCTGATCTGTGAATCAGGAAGACAAGACTGATTATTAAAACCAAAACTGTGGCTCTAGAGTAGATGGTAATGTGTCATTAACTAAACTTAAGTTCAGTTGCCTTGGTCAGCAGTTTTCTTCTGTAGTGTTTTTGTCAAGGTCTCAAAAGCTGGTCATGGAGGAGCCACTACACTGGTCACTTTCATCTTGTTTTTTGTAAAGTCTGAGAATTCTCCCAATGTCTTGGTGTTTCTCTGCTTTCCCTTCCACATCCTTATAGACATCCAAGTTAGACAGGGATAATGGGGTGAGGGTATATGATCTGCAAAGGACTAGCCCCCCACTCTGGTCTTAATTTCTTCCTTATACACTTTTGACCACTTAAAACTCTTGATTGGAATATACTGGTTCAGAAGAAAAGGATGGATGGATGGATAAATGAGCGTGTATATGTGTGCAAATGTGTCCCATGCTAGACTGGTGCCCTGTATAAGGTTGCTTCCTACCTTATTCCCCATGCTTGTGGCATAGACTGTGGCTCCCTGCTACAGAACCTGGGGACCACCAACCCCCCACTGACCCCAAAGGGCTAAGTGTGTTACCAAAATAGATGGATGAATTTTCACAATGGACGTACATTTCCATTTTTACTAATATGTGTGTCTCTCAGACATTTAGTCTTTCATTTTGCTTTTCTCAGAGGGGTCATCTTACCTGGCAATCTCAATGCCAAATGCTGTCCTGGTTTCTGCTCCACCCCTCTGTTCAATGTGTCTGGCTGCCTGCACCACCTCATCCACTGTCTTGTAGTCATTGAGATTAAACTCGTGGACAACTTCTTCTCCGTACTGTACCACACCCACCTGTGGCCAAAAACAACCAATCTTCAGACAACCTCAACATGGGGTCAGTCCTGCAGATCCTCTCTGGATTGTGCCAATGACTTACACTCAGCCCCATGCTGTTGGAGTGACCTGGGCCCTCCGACTATCTGATAGGTCTCGAACCAACACACACTCCATAATTATAACAACTTCAGTTTCCTCACGCAGCAGAATAGCAAATGGTGGTTTAGTGTTTACTGAATTATATTTTTCATTATAAGAATTTTATATTTAGGTCATCATTGGTGGCACTGTACAGTATTAGTACTGCAACCCTACTGCTGTAGGAGATTGGATTCAATTCCATGGCCTGGTCACTGTTCTGTGGAGTTGGCATATTCTTCTGTTATCTGAGTGGGCTTTGCATAAGCTGAGGGATCTGCTTCCTGGCTTTGAGCTATGATGGTGTGACACTGTCTTTAGTGACTACCCATTTGTTTCCCATGGTTCAGACAAAGAATATTTGGGCAAACTATGATGTCATTTCTCTCCTCAACATGCACCTCCATCCCTTCAATCTCGGCTCCTTCATACACCAATATCCTGCTGGTAGATGGTACTCATTTTGTACTCTGATCCTGAAAAGGACAGAACTCCTTCTTGTGTTATAGTCTGAGAAGCCAGTTACTTGAGGACTACAGTCATTTGCCTTGTTTTTCATGTTTGTTTTTGTTTTTTATCCCCTCAATTAAATTGAACTTTGAACTTGGCGCCCCAACACTCTAATGCATTTAGGTCTTTTGCTTTACAGCAGGTACTCCTATTTTCCAAGCCCTGTAAGTTTTCCACACAAGCCAACTCTCCAGCCATGTTTTTATGATAAGTCTCATTCTTGTACAGACCCATTACATCCCATCCCAATACTGTGGAATTAGCCCTTCCCATGATGCCTCTTCCCTGGTCTTAAACAGTTACTCTTGGACTGGTACCTGCCTGTATCTGTCCAGGGCCAATGTAGAACTTCTGCAAGATGTTGATGAGAAAATTTTGGACTTCATACCAGGGGTAAATAGAGTTGGAGCCATCCAGAACAATCACAATGTCCATGTAGGTTTCACATCCTGTGAAGATAGAGTGGCACACTTTAGGACTTCAAGGTCTGTCTGAATTGTTGTTCGGGGGGGGGCACTTTGGATAAAAGGAGAGAATGGATTCTGAAAGTGAGAGGGAATGGAGTTGGCACTAAACAGAGAGCTGGGAGAAGGTTCTGACTTCCTAATACTCTAATTTGAGATGGCCAAAAAGAGATCATGGAAACTGAATGGGTTTATCAGTACAACTTGGGACAAGGAATGCAATGCAAGAGAAGACTGGGGAAATGAGGGTCAAAAACAGAAGGTAAGGCCATCATGGTCCTAAAGAAATGTATGGAAAATTCATACTCCTGAAAGGAAAATTTGGAGAACTCTGGTAATAATAGTGAAGCTGGGTAAGACCTTGGTCCGAAAGAGGTGTTGGTACTTAATGTTTCTCCCATGAGAAGACACTATTGAACAAGATCTTCAAAAGAATGCTTAAGAGACTATGGGAATCGACTGGCCTGATTGGGTATCTATTAAGATGTTTGGTCCTAAGTAGTAACTAGGACAAGATTTAGTCTTCCAAAATACAGGGACTGGACTTTGTTTTAAAGAATAGCTGAGATTACTGTACATTAAGTCTTCATGGAAATTCAGCAGATGAGACATCAAGGCTGGATTTGTATGTGAAGGAAGCTGGGGGTCCTAAATTGAAGCCATGATTAGACATGTTTCCCTATGGAATCTATTCAGTTCTGTGTCACTAGAATGGTTCTCTTCTGAGAGCTCTTTATGAAGGTCTGTCAACCATACTTGTCAGCTGTATCACACCTCCATATGAACTTCATTGATTGGATTCACAAGACCTGAGGCTGAGATCACACCTACTCTGGAATGCAGGAGCAATAGTTCTGGAGAACTTGAAGCTGGCGTTGACTCTGGAGCAGATGCCCGTGCTGTAGTAGGAGCTGCCACATTCGTGAGACCAGAGTGGGCCACAGGTCTGGAATGAGATGAGAGACAGGGATGAGTCTGAACCTTATATGCCAAAACTCTGTTAGAATGTACTTTACTGAGGCCATGGTTGATGAAAGAAGCCAAGGCTATCTGGCAGTTGGCTCTCCTTTGGCCATGAAATCTCTTCATCCGAAAATCAGAAACAAAGAATTAACTTGGACTTTCTGACCCAGTTATGACAAACAAGTGGACCATGGGCAAAGGCTCAGGTGAATATTTATGATCTACTCATAGGCTGAAGAATAAGGCCTGTCAGTAAGAATCAGAAGCCACTCATTTAGGTCATTCAGAGTCAGCAGACTCAATGCTCAATCACATTTAAAGAAGAGCACTGGTCACTCAGGGTCAGCAATACTGTACATTTTCACAGACATCTTAATAAAGCACTGGTCACTCAGCATCAGACTCGAGTCACACAATTCTCAAAAGAAGTAGACTGGCCACTAAAAGAAGGACAGTGTGGTCAATAGTGACAAGTAATGCCAGCATGAAAGCTCACTGGTTTGGTTTACCCAGTTGCTTTTGGGGTGACCATCTTATTCTACTCTGAAGTGTCCATTGTAGTTACCACAAAGCTATTGTCTTTGGGGTTGCTGGTGAGGGTCATTCCTAGACGCATTTTGTCCTTACGCTCCGATACGTTGGTCAGTGATATCCTCCCTTGAGAAAAAAAGGGAAAACAAAACAAAAAAAAACAACAATTAGAATCAAAATGTTACTCCTGGAGTAATCCACCCACTTATGAAGTCAGGCTAGTTAGCAGTTTTTGAGGGACCTCTCTGTACAGTATAACAAAAATGTCAAAGCTTGTACAGCTGTGCTTAAGTTGAGTGTGAACTTGTGTGCTTGCCTATGCATGTTAGCCCATATTTGTATGATTGCATAGCTGTGAGGACGTGTATACCTGTATGTGCTCTGCTTTCTGGATTTAAATTGCCATCATTACGGGTACTTGTGGGTTAGTATATGTAAAGTATGTGATGGGTGCAACCCTATAGTGTACACATGTGTGTGAGGCTCTTTCTCTTTCAAAATGTGCATTCTAACATTTTGTAAATTCAAATATGTGTGCATGCAATTCAAATATGTGTGCATGCAATTTTTACTTCAATGATTGTGCCTATGCATGAATCTTTATGCAGCATAACAAAATATTCTGAAAGCAGTTGAATCCATTCAGGATGTGGCATCGGGTGTGAGACAGGAGCCAGCTGTGGGCAGAGCTCAGCCCATTACAGAGTATACTCAAGCATACACCATCCATACTCAAATGAGGCAAATCATGGCTGAAAATCAGTCTAACCTTCATGTGTTTGAAATGTGGGAGAAAAAGCTGGACTGTCCAGAGAAAAACCAGGAGCAAAATGTGGAAACTCCGCTCAGATGGCAAACAGATGCTGCATTCGAACCCAGGAGGGTGGAGGTGTGAGGAATCAGTGCTGATTGAAACTGCATGTATATGGTGGGTGTACAACTAACCTTCTTATGGATTTGACCTCATGTGTGATTGAAATTCAGCATATGAATTTGTTCTCAGGTTCATGTGTTCTGTTTAGGAATGCACATCCATGTTTTCTTAAGTGCGTGTGTGTGTGTGTGTTCTTGCATGTGCTTAGTCATGTATACATGTACTTTTTGAGGGTGCTTGTAAAATGGTGTTCTCATGTGTGTGTGTGTGTTAGCGTTTAGTTTATGTGGAAATGCATTTTTTTAGTGCATTGATTCTTAACCCTTTTTGAATCACAGACCCCTTTAAGAATCTGATGAAAGCTATGAGCCCCTTTCCCCAGAAATATTCACATACTGTAAACACAACTTTGCAAGCAATGAATATAATGTGCTTTATTTATCGAGATTTGATTGTCTCATACATAAACTGTATGACATAAATAAAATATTATTAAAATTTAAAGTAAACAATCTAAAAAAAAACACTCTGTTTTTATGTAAAAAGTAATGACCACTCATTATAATTACGAAATACAATCCTCTTGTGCAAATTTAAACAGATCTACTACTACTATGTTTTCTACTACCATTACTACTACTACATCAACAAATACCAGGCTGTACAGTGAATATGAATGTTAATTTTTATCTGACCCTCATGGACCCCCTGTAACCCATCCATAGATGCCCTAGGGGTCCACGGACCTCAGGTTAAGACCCCATTTTAGTGTGTCTTTTTTCAAGTTTGTGCATGTGTGCACTGATACGAGTGTGTTGGTGAATGTATGTTCCTGCACATATGCCTGTATTTTTCATGGACTTAGGTGTGTACATCTATGTATTGCTAGGGTGCAGCCGCCAGACCACGGCAGTGATTTTTATTATCTTAACTCACATATTTTTATTAAAAATTCACAGAGCATCTAAGCCTTTTGCTGTAAAAGTAACCAGGAATGGCGAGAGAGACAGAAATCCATGGAAAATGTGGACGTCCATGGAAAATGGCTGAGGGTGGTGAGCCCACTTATTGACACCCTGACAATTCAAGTACAGTAAGTACAGTAAACAAGCTGACACATTTTTGTTATAGTGAAATCAGTGGCAAGGAATTTAATTTGGCAAAGCTCATACCAATATGACATACACTCACTGAGCAAATTCTTAGGACCACTATACTAATACTGGGTAGGGCCTCCTTTTGCTTTCAGAACAGCCCCAGTTCTTCATGGCATTTATTCCACAAGGTGTTGCAAACATTCCTTTGAGATTCTAGTCCACATTGACAGCTTCTGTGAATTTGTTAGCTGCATATTCATACTGTGAATCTCCTGTTCTACCACACCCCAGAGGTGTTCTTTTGGATTCGGATCTGGTGGCTGGGAAGGCCAATGAAGAACACTGAACTCATTGTCAGGTTCATGAAACCAGCTTGCGATGGCCTTCGCTTTGTGACATGGTGCATTATCATGCTAGAAGAAGCCCTTTAGAAGATTGTGGGCATGAAGTGCTGCACATGATCAGCAGCACAACTCAGATTAGCTGTGGCATTCAAGAGATGGTTGATGGGTATAAATGGGCTCAAAGTGTGTCAAGGAAACACCACCAACACCAACCTGGGATGTTGACACAAGACAGATTGGGGGCCTGGTTTAATGTTGTTGTTCACCATCTTTGTGCCTCAGCAGAAGTTGAGATCCATCAGACTAGGACACATTTACGCAGTCTTCAGCATTCCAGTTTTAGAGAGTCTGTGCCCACTGCAGCCTCAGCTTTCTGTTTTTGACTGACAGTAGTAGAACCCAACGTGATCTTCTGCTGTTTTATTTTGACATGTTGTGCGTTCTCAGATGCTTTTCTGCTCACTGCAGTTGTACGGAGTGATTATCTGAGTTACCATAACCTTTCTGTCATCTCGAACAAGTGTGGCCATCTACAAAGCATTTCATTCTGCAGAACTGTCACTCACGAGATGGTTTTGTTTTTCACACTATTCTGAGTAAACTGTAGAGACTGTTGTTCATGAAAATCCAGAGAGATGAGCAGTTACAAAAATACTCAATAATCATGCCACAGCTAAAATGATTGAGATGACATTTTTTCCCCATTCTTATGTATGATGTCAACATTAACTGAAGCTACTGACTTGTGTCTACCTGATTTGATGTATCGCACTGCCATCATATGATTGGCTGTACAGGTGTGCAGGTGTCCCTAATAATTTGCTCACTGAATATAAGTACACAGATACAACAATAATCCTCATTCCCACACAGCCCACAAACAGCCAGTTTAACATAAATTCAGAGATTCATAGTTTTTATTTTTATACTGCAAAGTGCACAGCCCATTAAACAATTTATCAACTCTATCACCACTGACTAGAAGGAACAGGCTGTCCTTATATTCTGATGTGGGTACACACATGTTCTAGACATGGGGTGTCCAGCTCTGGTCCTGGTGGGCCGCAGTGGCTGCAGGTTTTCCTTCTAACCATCTTCTTAATTAGTGAGCTGTTTTTGCTGCTGATTAACTTGTTTTGCCTTAGTTTTAATTGACATGACTCAGACCTCTTAGTTGTTTCTTTTTCCTTAATGAGCAGCCAAACAATAATGAGACACAAAACAAGCCGCCACGTGACCAGCTAAAATGAAAATAAAGAAAGGTGAAGGTCTCGGTTATGCTGATCTGCTCAGGTCACCAAAACATCTTGATGGTGGTCTTAGAAAAAACAGAAAATCAACAGTCCGCTGTGGCAGAATGAGAGCAGCAACAAGTCATGATATTCAGTAACGACTTTAATTAACAGCAGGAATTGGCTTCTCATTAAGAAGCTGGTTGGAGTGAAATTGGCTGGAGTTTGACTTTTCAATTTAGCTGGTCATCTGTTGGCTCGTTTCACGTCTCATTTCTGTTTGGCTGCCATTTAATGAAGAAACAAATCAATTCAGAGGACTGAATCCTTAAAAACACATGCTATTAAAATGAAGAGAAAAGGAGTTAATTAGCAGTGAAAACTGCTCTCTGATTAGGGAAAGGGTTAGAATGAAAACCTGCAGCCACTGCGGCCCACCAGGACCAGAGTTGGACACCCCTGTTCTAGATGTTCATGCAGAAGTCTGGGCCTTCACATTGGTGATTGTGTTGGTGTGCCCATCTATTGCCCTTACCCAGGTTAAGTCTGGAGCAGCTGTTGTTGCCTTTGTTACTCAGTGGACATCTGTGGATATCTCCAGTTCGCTGGTATCCAGTGGTTTCATAGGGAGCCCCAACCAATAACCTATAAAAAAAAAACAACAAAAAGTTAAAGGTGCCAAACCCAAGAGCAGACTTCTGGTCCAACTGGCAGCATAAGTGGTGGAGGAGGAAGAGGACAGGCATTCCGGCAGGGAAAGGGGGTGATTTCATACATGAATGGCAGGCCAGAGAGGAAGGACAGATAGACTGGCCGGCTGGACAAGAAAATAACTTTGTACCCAGCCAGTATAAATTCATGGACGGACCAGCGATAGCCGGGAATTGGGAGCAGTTTCATCCTCCATACTCCAGGTGGCAGTGAACCTCACATGGTAGCTCATTTCAGACACCAGTAGGGGTGCTTGAGACTTGGAGTCCCAGTTAGGGTTCTTGGGTGCCGATAGATGGCACTTTCAGGGGAGGAAGACATGGCGTGGCACCAGAAGCATTCCTGGGTCTGGCTTAAAAATGAGCTTGCTTCCTTACATCGATAACTCAGAGTTGGGAGGCAGCAGGCAACACTCAACTGGAGGACAGAAGGAGGAAGAATTGGCTATTTGCGTATTTACAACTAGTTTTGGAAAGGTGTTTCAGAAAAGGTGCTTCTGGATAAACAAACATTGTTTATTTTATCTTAAAAGTGTGCTGGGCATTACTGTGTCTTGGGTTTGGGGCTCAGTGGTGCCCCCTACTGGTTACAGTGGATACTTCAATAAATCACGCTGTCCACCACTCAGGACCTGAAATTAGCAGTGCTTGGTGGAACTCATAGGGTGTATGTCGATTCACTAAAACGCAGCCTACA
This sequence comes from Erpetoichthys calabaricus, assembly GCF_900747795.2. NCBI lineage: Eukaryota > Metazoa > Chordata > Cladistia > Polypteriformes > Polypteridae > Erpetoichthys > Erpetoichthys calabaricus. The sequence continues at coordinate 76,974,075 of NC_041410.2, read as the reverse complement.
AATCGCCTACACAAGCTGTGGAAGGGTGGTGACCATCCTTATCGAGAAGTAGAAGTGCACATCATGCCATTCTCTGCCCTGCCCACCAGACAACTCTAAAACAGCCACTCTCAAAATGGATATCTGCTTTACACAACCGGGCAAAGAAAGCAGACACTGCACTAGCTGAAACACGCAGGAAATGCAACGTCCCAGGAGCATATATTAACTCAAGTATTTCCTTTCTGATATTCTTGTCATTATTCATTTTTGTGGCTACCAAACAGCATATTTGAAACGATTCCCAATTTCCTCTTTGCTTTTAATACCAAAACATCCACAGGTTTAATCCAAGCAAAGCCGTAGTGATTTTCTCTTCACATTTCAAAAGTCCCCACCTTGACTGGCGAAGGGTGTAGAAAGTACAAACACAAGCCTGTGGTCTCTTTGACTAATACACCGCTACTGTGGATGCTTTTGAGTTTTAAGGAGTGCCTTCTGAACTGGTCATAAGAAGAGAACTTAACCAGTAGCACTCAGCTGGGAATAATGGAGAGCTGGAAGGACAAAGGGAGGCCCAGTCGATACGTTGGGTGCTGCCCTGCCTCACAGCTCCAGACAGAAGACAGCGGCCCCGACAGCATCAGCCACTCCGCACATCACTGCCGTCACCACCGACTCTCGGATAATAAAAAGCAGCTGTTTGTAAGTGGCAGCAGCTGTTTGACAGTGGGGGTGGAGTGGGCGTCTCAGTCCTTAAGACACAAATAAGTGGAGATGAGTTTCCTGCTGTCTACCACCAGAGCTGTCCTTTCGAGCACCTCACCTGACCATTGGACCGTATAAATGCACTACTAACGTCACCGACTCATTACATCAGTTTCGATGGGGCCCTAATGTCATTAGCTCAGGGGTCCATAGCTCAGCACATCAGTTTAGACACATTCTAAGAATCTCTATAAACACATTGTCATCATCACAATTTCAGGATACAAGTGTCAGCTCATGGTCCACTCCCAACATGACGGCACTCAGCACAAACACGCTCTGCCATTACGGGCTTTGGACACCAATATTAGTACTGTCTCAACATCATCAGCACATCATACCATAGTAAACGCACCATGCACATCATCTGTTCAAGACATCAGTATCGATGCTGTCCAAGGATCAGTTGTTGAGGTTCTGATCCTAGAATCGGCTGCTCAGAATATCAAAATAAGCATAGTCGCCAGTGAAGAATGGTTTGGCCCTTGAGCCTTCTATAAAAAAAGCACTTGGCACACCTGCTCATGGCTGCCACTACAGCTTTGGCTCTTTTTTTTAGAGCTCAGCTGGTGAGCACTTTTGCTCAAAACCCCTCTGGCTTACCAGAGAAGGCTGCTCAGTGCCCGGAGGCACACATGGCAGGCCTCCTCTGGGCTCCAGCTCCTGTTATTTCAGAGTCTGATCGGTTTAGCAGACAACCAGTAAAGTAACAAAAATAACAACATGAGGTCATGAGTGGGCTTCAAAGCAAAGCACATCCCTTGGCATTTCTCAGCAAGTAGCAAGCTGACTTATGCGTGACGATTTCTCACACGGAGGGGGGAGCTTGGCGTAGACAACCTAATGGAAACTCTTTGTAAAGCCTTGTGGATTTGTACTAATTTCTCTCTTTGTCCCTCACACCCTGATCTCTCTGGATGTGCGAAGGTCTTTCACTCATCCTGACCTCATGAAAAGGTGCCAGCTTCTTCATCTCTAGGACTTAGTATGACGTGCCTGGTTTTCTCTCACTGCCACACTATCAATGTGAGGATATCTCTCTCTTGTCTCTTTCTCTCTTTCTCCCGGTATGTCAGAATCTGCAAACAATTGTTCCTTATTTAGAATCTCTCTCTCTCTTTCTCTCTCTCAAATTCGTCCAATAACATTTGCCCAGTTCTCTTTTATGGGGGTCTGGTGGGATGACCCAACTTCCCTCACTTGATTTACATTCAACGGATTTTCCAAGACAAAATCAACACTGCCAAAGTTTTAAATTCCACCACTCCTGCCAGCGAGATGCTGCTGTTCTCCTCCAGACTAAGATCTCCACAGCCTCTGGCAGGTAGTGGCCCTTCACTCCCACTTCTGTGGGTCTCCATCAATGTGGAGGACTACCCTAAAAGTCTGGGACCCTTAGTCCACACTGCATTCCACCCTCTAATAGAATGTTTCTCAACTGTGGTCGTGGAGGGCCGCAGTGGCTGGAAGTTGTTATTCCAGCCTAATTTGTAAATTAGAAGCCACTAATTTCTGCTGAAGCACTAATTACTCAAGTGACATTTGTGTGCTTTACTTTAATTAACTCGACTATTAAGATTTGCAGACCTTCTTATCAGCACAACCTTATCTATTAGGCACTCTTGGAGATAAACTTCTCCTTGCTCCATGTTGGAAGTCCCCTGGGCCTGTCATTAATGATAACTGGGTATATAAAGTTTCTAGTAAAATAAAGTTAAAGTTATATCAAGTTTTCAACTTACAGATGAAATTACGTTCATTTCATAATAACAAAGCATCCAGGAAAATAACTGAGGGCTGGTCTGCTGCTGTTCAGTTCTTTAAAATTCTGGATGTCTGCTGCTCATTAATGCTACTGTTAGTTCAGCGTTTCTCGACTCAGGATGGGGTGGGTGTTTGGGTGGTGGTGATGATGGTGGAGGGGGTGTCATCAGTGTATGGATTGAATTATAAATATGCAATTCTTTATTTACTATGTTGGAAATATTTAATAAATAATAAAAAAAGATTTCCAGCCTTTAATTGCTTCTTTTAGTCTTAAACTGCTCCATTCTCTGATTTTAATAACTTCTTGTTTTCTTAACAAGCTGTCAAATAAAAATGAGAGGCACATGACAAGTAAACCAGCACCTCACTATTTAATGTGGATCCATGTTTATCTACTGTGAGGGATGGCTGGCAGTCTTACCCAGCTGGGACACCCATAAGATGGAAGGACTGGGGTGAGAATGTGCACAGTGCATTATCTCCTCTGGAGCACTTGATGGCCGTCCTCCTGGGCTACAGTGGTGGCTCGGATTCCCACAGGGCAGCATGAGACAGCATGAGTTTTTATGGGTGCCGCGAGGACTGGGGAGCCCTATTTCATGGAGTTTCCATCTCAACAAGAAGTGCTTTTAGACCATATGTATGGGAAACCGGAAGTACTCCTGGGTGAAAGATAAAAGGAGCGGCCTGCCTCAGATGGATGAGCCAGAGTTGGGTGGAAGATGGACAAAGCTTGCGTGGAGGAGTGGAGGAGGCAGTGACCGAGAGAGAGAAAGGAAGCCAAAGAGCTTTGCCTTTGCTTGTGCTTTATTGTACTTGTGGCTGTGGTGGTGGGAAATGCTTGAAAGGAGGAGTTTACCACAACAAAAGACTCTTTGTGCCTTTGAACTTGTGTCCGTGCCTGCTTGTGTTGGGTGTTTGGGGAGCTGGAGTGCTACCTGGTGTCCATACTATGTGTGGTCATCATTGTTGTGATTGCTCAGGTAGCACAAAATAATGGAGGGGGTGAGGCCTCCAAAATAGCCCACAAAACAAATCTCACACCAAGTCAAACCTGACCCCATGGAAATAGGCCTTAAGGTCTGACTAGTCCTCAAAAGCGAGGTCAGGCTTTTAAGTTCAAAATAATAGGACAAAGAGTCTCAAATTCCCACCAAGAGGAGAACTGTGAAAACTCTGGCTGGAGCAAAGACAATGCCATAAATAATCTTTAGAAAAGAGGAAGTTTGTTAACAGTACATTAAAAGGCACTCCAAAGTAAACAATATGCGAAAAGAACTGTCCATAAGAGAATCTAAAATTTAGAGCAAAAAGGTCAAAAGCTAACAATCAGACTTTAAAAAAGAGCAAAAAAGAGCAAAACACTTAAAATAACCACCAAACACCAGAACACATTCAAATGAACTGCATTGGGCTTCAATTCCCAGCTACCTTTATAGAACTGGGGGCGGCCCTTAACTGTGATGGACAGGTGGCTCCACCCACAAAACACAGGGAAGATGAGAGAATCACAAGACACACAGAGACATGAAACAATAAGCAAACAGAATTAAATAACAGGTAATGCCTAATTAAACAGATAATACGCACATGAACACAGCAATGTTATGAAAAGAAACACTTCAAACATGAGCAGGAGAGGAATCTTGGCTTGGCCGTAACAATTATTAAGTATCTGTTTTAATAAAATATTTGGAAAGAAATGGAAGAAGAAAAAGTGAAGGACAGAATTTTTAATCTGCTTCGGGCTGCAATTCTTTAGAAAAGAAACACTACAATGTAAGAATGACCCACCGTGGCAGAATGAAAAGAATAATCAGCCATAATTTTAAATAAGTTGTGTTACTGGCAAGAATTCAGTGCCAATGAATGCAACAAAAACCTGCAGCCACTGTGGTCATCCATGTCTGAACCTGAGCAACCTTCTGTTAGAGAATAGGGTGCACTGTGGAATGCAACCACCAGGGGGCAGCACTGCCTTGAGACCCTCCAGGACTGAACTTGACGACTCTTAAGATGATTTAAGGCATGAGGCGCACAGGCTTCGTCTTGGACTAACTGTCTCACTCAATAACCAGTGCTCCCTGCTCTGGCCATCATGAAGAAGAAGAACAAAAGCCAAACACGTGCAAGCCAACAGCATGCCTTGGTAAATCCTTAGAAACTTGGATTTGAATGTAGAAACTACATGAGTGTCACAAGTCCATGTTGCCACCAGTTATGTGTGTATTACAACTTACCCACTTATCTCCGTCCAGGATGTTGGAACAAAACAATGCCAGATCACCAGACCACCAAATACACCAGTATGCCATGAATCATGGATTTAATTTACAAAGCAGACGTATTTGAGGATTTGAATTTCTTGCTAAGTAAAGCAGTATTCTCAGTCTTGGACCCCCTTCTTTCATTATGTGAACTAGAAGACCACTGTTTTTATCTCCAATGTGCTGTTCTCTATCTATCTATCTATCTATCTATCTATCTATCTATCTATCTATCTATCTATCTATCTATCTATCTATCTATCTATCTATCTATCTATCTATCTATCTATCTATCTATCTATCTATCTATCTATCTATCTATCTATCATTAGATACCTTATTTATTAGATATACTGTATTAGTGAACCTGAAGGGCTAAATGGTCAGATTTCGTTTGTGTTCTATCAGATTTGTGGTGATGTGGTCCTGTGACACCTTTTAGCTCTCTACTTCCAATTTGACTTTATCCATTTCATACCGGAGCCATGTTGTTCAATATTATTTTTCTCTGGTTTGCTACTGTGTGCAGTGATGGAGAATGACTGCATCCTTGTTGAACAATAAACACCTCAGCGCCTGATGTAGTGCCAGTCTCCATTAGTGGCACACTTTAGAAGACTATCAAGAAGTCAGTTGGGAATAACTCCATTTCCACAGCTTTCTATGCTGCCCATGATAAGTTAGAGAAAATTTTGTTATTATAAAAGCAAAGAAACGTCAATCAAGTTAGAACGTTATATTCTTTTTCAGCAGTGGCCATTAGTGCCATTACTGAGGCAACATCTGCGGATGTGCTTACAGAAATACAAAGCTATTGCTTCAATCACCTTGATCTACACAGGCAACAGAGAATTAAAAGACAGCCATAAAAAGATTAATAAGGAGATTCTTTTCTTCTGTTTTCAGCCATTCACTGAGGATAACCTTTCAACACCTGAATCCATCGATTCTTCTCTGTTCCAATGAAATCCACACTCATCACACAACAAGCATTAACAACCACTCTGTCCTCCAAGAAGTAATGCTCGACATCGAGCTTCAATATTATGCCACTGAAACGTTTTACGGCTGCCTGGGAGCAATTTTATACCCTTTTGCTACATCTGCACCATGTCATTAATAGTAAGGTGTCACTCCTGCTCAAAACTGACATTGTTGTCACTATTTCACCATTGAAGCAGAAAGAAAATTTCCCATGGTGCCCCTCACTAATGGGCACAAATGGCAAATTATTTAAAAAGGTTTTCCCAATAACATTGTTTGAAGTCATTCATACATTAGCACACCCTGACTAGCCACATTATTTTTACCTCAAGTAACGTTGGATAATCATCATATGCTATATCCTCACTACTACACTTTTGTTTAAAAACATGCACGTTAGTATCCGTTTTCCCCTTTGCTACACACCACCTCTTCTTTTGAACTCATGAAAACAGAGACGATTGAAAACTCTTCAGTGCCATATACTTCTGAAAATGCCGGCTCTGGCTTGCAATGTGGATGGGTGAAAATGTAGAGTTTTGAAAATGCAGACTCTTCTAGTTTTCTGATTGGCTCATGCTTATTATGTAACCCTTCCCTGATTGGACAGTGATCATTAAAGAGCTTTATGCCTTTATTGGTCACTCTTCAGGGAAGAAAACAATATTTCAACTTAGTGGACTTAGGAGAGCTGCTTTCCATGGCGCTTGTTGTGTTGCTTACCTGTATACATCTAATTTAAATTTTATACAGACTGGATGCTGTACACTTGCACAAAAGGGCAAATAATTTACAAGTCGCTACAGTTTTGTGATAAATTGTGGGTGCCAAGAAAATACAACACACCATTACATCAGCATAACCAGCCTGAACCATTGATGCAAAGCAGGATGGATCTATGCTTTCATGTTGGAGATGCCAAATTGTGACGCTACCATTTGAATGTCGAAATCTGAAATTGAGACTCGTCAGACCAGGCAACATTTTTTCAGTCTTCAATTGACCAATTGTGGTGAGCCCTTGTGAATTTTAGCCTCAGTTGCCTGTTCTTAGCTGACAAGAGTGGCACCCGGTGTGGTCTCCTGCTGCTGTAGCCCATCAGCTTCAAGGTTCGATGTGTTGTGCGATCAGAGATGCTCCTCTGTAACATCTCGGTTGGAACAAGTGGTTGTTTGAGTTACCATTGCCTTTCTATTCGCTCAAACCAGTCTGGCCATTCTCCTTTGACCTCGGGCATCAACAGGGAATTTTTACACTGAAAATTACTGCTCACTGGATACTTTCCCTTTTTCGGACCATTCTCTGTAAACTCCAGAGATGTTTATGTATGAAATTCCCAGTAGATCAGCAGTTTCTGAGATATTCAGATGATCCTGTATGTCACTGCGCTCTGTGCAAATATATTTTATAAATCTGTCTTTTTCTACTCATGTGCACAGTTGACACAGAGCCAGATTTAGCACACAGGAGTTTGCCATATAAGAACTGCTAGGCAAGCATTTTAAGACAAGATAAGTTAGAGACAACTGCGAAATGGGCAGTCAGACTGATGACCATTGTACACTATTTCTGTGTGTCAAACTCAGCATGACATTGCATCCTCTTTTTGCCTTGTTTGGAATGGCATGATTCACCTAAGTGGGGGCCTGCACATGAAGAAAGACTATAAAGCCTTGGAACATTGCCCGGCACACCTTTGAAGCCGACGGACGGATGGGAGATAACGTCATCTGATCCTGAAAATCCTTCCAACGCAGCGACGAAAATGGCAGATTGTACACATCAGGCCCCCACTTCTGAACTGAGTTCTTGCAATGGTTTCCTTCGTCTGTTATGCAGCGTAAGCCGTCATTGAAGAAAGCTAAGTTATTTCTCCTATGTGATTTCTTACCGCCGTATCACTAAGGGAGGGGTATTGTCTTTTAATATCATATCTATATAGATTTGGGTTATGTAACACGCCACAATTACAAAAGAACTCATTCCAACAAAGGAGCTAACGCCCCCTTGCTGGATACACTGCGCCATGTTAAAAGTCACTTCAATTCCCTTTCTTCCTCGTTGTGATGCTCTGTTTGAACTTCAGCAGGTCGTCTTGACAATGTCTGCATGCCTAAATGCATCGAGTTTCTACCATGTGATTGGCTGATTAGATATTGCGTTAACAAGCAGTACCTAATAAAGTGGCCGGTGAGTATACTAGATGTTAACAATTTGTCTTCTGACTCTAACCCTATCACACTTCTTACCCTCACTGATCAAGCAACTTTTGACCATTGAGTAGGCCTTATCTCATGATGTTATATGGATACAATAATAACACCATATTCTTCCCCCCACTGTGTTCCCCCCACAATGTTTTGACAATTGCTAATAATTGTGCTCCATCTCCAAGGGGTTGCCCATTATTGCCCCATTTTTATACACCCCTTCCAATGAAAGCCTTGCCATGATTTGAGTCCTTTAGCACACAGTATAACAACTCTTCTGGATTCACTACATGTCATTTTAAACATCATTTTATAATAACCCCCATTAAATATTCCTACTGTGATGAGTCTATTTAATTAATCTGAAACTTTATCTGCATACAAAATCAATCGGTCCAAAGCATCGCTCCATCCTCTGAATTCCCAGTGTAACTCTGCCAGCCTTCCTCTTCATATCCCTGATGCTGCCATTTTCCAAGACCTACTATATATACTGATGTATTATGTATCTCAAAACTTAATTGCATCCGTTAATAACCTGAGGTGAAGTTCACTCTGCTCTCACCAGTGGGATTAACCCCCTAACCCTCTCTTCAGGCTCATGTTGAAGCTCTCAGGATGAGCACATCACTGCTCTCTCATTCTTTTCATGATTCCCCCCTCTCATTAGTGGAGCAGGGTCAAAGTTACGATCAGTGAAAGTGTGTGAGACAGAAAGCCGCCTCGGTTAAAGCATATCACACTTACACACTCTGGAATGGACCCTCACTATACGAATATGCTGGCTGCACTCTGTTAGACAGATAGAATTCTTTATTGTCATTATACATACACATAATGAAATTTTTTGTTGGTAGGACTCGGCTTCAAGGCAGAATACTTAAATACACAATACACTATAAACAATAAAATAAACATAATAAGTATAAAAGACAGCAGCAATAAAACATCATCAAGTCCAGACTTTTCCTGAGGTAGTATGCCTGCAGAGACCAGTGGGTCTGCAGGGGAGGAATACGAGTGTGTGTGTTTGATTACGAGGGAAAGTGCGTGTGCATGTCTACAGGGGGGCAGGTTAGGGGTAGATGTATGTGTGTGTATCAGTAGGGGCAGATGGACTTCACAGCTCTGGGGATAAAGCTATCTTTCAGTCTGCTGGTACACATTTTTATGTTTCTGTACCGTTTTCCCAAAGGCAGTGATACAAACAATCCATTTCCCGGGTGAGCGAGATCTGCAGCTATACATATGGCCCTCTTCTGCACCCTTCCACCATATACAGAGTCCAGGTCTAGGAGAGGACTTCCCACAATCCCCTGTGCTGTTCTCACCACCCGTGCCAAGTCCTTCCTGTCCTGTGCTGTGCAGCTGCCGTACCACACTGTCATACTGTGACAGAGAATGCTTTCTATAGCAGATCTGTAGAAGTTTCTGAGCAGCCAAGAGAAAAATCTAGCATGTCTCATCTTCCTGAGGAAGAAGAGTCTTTGTTGGGCCTGTGATGTGGATACCCAAGAATTTGATATTGTCCACACACATTACAGCCTCCTCATGTATGAATATAGGAGCATGTTCTGTTCTTCTGGACCTCCCATAGTCCACAATGACCTCTTTGGTCTTGCTGGTGTTCAAGATGAGGCTGTTGGCTGAGCACCATAGTGCTAGGTGTTGTATCTCCTCTCTGTAGTGAGTCTCATTATTGTCTGATATGATACCCACCACGGTCGTATCATCCGCAAACTTCACAACCATATTTGTGGCATGGATGGCAATTGTGTGTAAATAACGTGAAGAGTGCTGGGCTGAGCACACAACCCTGTGGTGTGCCTGTGTTCAAAACCAGTGTGTCTGATGTACGATTTCCAATTCTAACCACCTGAGGCCTGTTGGTGAGAAAGTCCCTGATCCAGAGACACAATGATGTGGACAGACCCAGATTATAAAGCTTTTGTACCAGCTTGTCCAGGATTACGATGTTAAATGCTGAACTAAAATCGACGAATAGCATCCTAACATAAGTGTTAAGTCACTGCAGATGAGTCAGGGCTGTGTAGAGGTACTATTGAGATGGCATCCACTGTAGATCTGTTCTTCCTGAAGGTGAACTGATGGTTGTCAAATCCAGCAGGGATGGCATCCTTGATGTACTTTAGGAGGATTCTCTCAAAGCACTTCATTATTACTGGGGTCAGAGCCACAGGGCAGTAATCATTAAGGCAGGTGACCGCTGATTTTTTAGGCACTGGCACAATAGTGGAGGATTTGAGGCAGACAGGGACCATTGCAAGTTGTAGAGAAAGATTGAAAATGTCCAGAAAGACTCCTGCCAGTTGATCAGCACATATTTTCAGTGTCTTACCCAACACCTTATCTGGTCCTGCAGCTCTGTTGATGTTGATCCTCCTCAGGGTGGACCTCACTTGGTGTAGTTGCAGGACTAGAGGCTGATGCTGCTCCTCCAGCCAAGGGAGATGTATAGTCTGCCTGCTGCTAGATGCATCAAAGCGTGCAAAGAAACTGTTCAAGGTGTCAGGGAGACTAGGGTCATAGCTGACCTGCTGATCGCTGCGCTTATAATCCGTTATGGTCTTTAAACCTCTTCACATGTTCCGTGGGTCGTTGTTATCAAAATACTCCTCAATATGCTGTTTGTATCTGTATTTTGCCAGGTTTATTCCTTTTTTTAGTTCTTTTCAGGCTTTGCTATATGCCAGCCTGTCACCTGACCTATATGCAGCGTCCCGGGCTTTAAGCAGGGACCTCACCGTACTGTCCAGCCACGGTTTCTGATTTGGAAACACCCTAAACGTCTTTTGTGAGCAGGAGAGCATCAGTACAGAACTGCACATAGGATAGGACAGATGATGTATAGCCCTCTTTGAGCACTCCCCAGTCAGTATGCTCAAAACAGTCCTGTAATGCTGAAGATGCCTCCTCAGTCCATACCTGTACTGTTCTGGTAGTCAGTTTCATCTTGCAGATCATGGGAGTATAGGCTGGGATCAGCTCCACTGAGATGTGGTCTGACATGCCCAGATGTGGGGGTGCTACAGCCTTGTATACTCCTGGGATGTTGCAATAAACTTGATCCTCGAAATATGGGAAGCACTGCTTTTAATTCTACCTGATTAAAGTCACCAGCCACAATCACAGTCATGTCTGGATTGGCATTCGTCTGCTAATCAGGACGTACAGCTCTTCCAATGCTAATTTAGCGTTAGCTCACAGTGGGATATAAACAGCCACTATCAGGATGGAGGAGAACTCTCTTACCATCTTGAATGGTCTGCATTTCACTGCCAGATATTCCAAGTCGGGGAGCAGTATGTTCCAATAATGTTTGTAGCTGTACACCAAGATTTATTAATGTAAAGCGCCAGCCCTCCACCTTTACATTTAGCGGAAGCTGCAGTCCTGTCTGCCTGGAACAGAGCGCGCCCCTCTAGCTCCACCACAGCGTCTGGGATGTTATTATCCAGCCAGGTCTCGGTAATAATTTCCATACTGCAGTCCACCCTACATGAGTTGGGATATGATTTAAAAAATGCAAACATCTCCTCATAATGAAATGAGACCGCTTTGTTCAATTGTAGCCGATGTTATGCAGATTTGACAAAAGACAGAATGTTGGGTGAGATTCATTAATCAGTGATAATGTTTTTAATGTGTGGTATTTGTTTTAAATTACACAAGGAAGTGGCTCTTTTGAGACCTAAAATCTAACTTTCACCTTCCTCACACCATCTTCCTTTTTCTAAATGAAAACTCTAGTTTGTTATAATTCATTTGAGCCACTCGAGTTGCTTCATCATATTTTCTTCTGTGTCTTTACTTTGAATTACAATAATGTTATTTTATAGGTGCTCTCATTTAATATATGCATGGTGGTGGCAATGTTCTTGCTGGAAACTGGATGTTATGTCACATGATCGATGTGGATGTCAGCACCAATACCTATAAAAGATGGAGGCCTACTAGTTTCTATGCAAAAACCTGGCTTCTGAATTTCCAGGAGAAGACTATCAGGATTCCAACTTTAGCTTTGGTTCTTCAACCGCGTCTCCCATTACTACTGTGGTCTTTTTTGTACCTTTCTGTCCTCTTTGTATTTCATCTTCATGCTTGACTTTTGACTACTCGAATGTGTTTCTCCATATTCCTCTCTGTCCTCTTTCTTTTCTTTTCCTGGTTCATAACTCTTCTCAGCCATTTTGGTGTCTGGTTCTGTATTATGTGCACAATGCAGTCAGACTTACACTGAGAGCTGCCCTCTCACACCTTCTTCAATACTGTATGGCCTTTAACAGCACACTCAGAACAATAGCAATGTTTTTAAACACATTAAACTCCATCCACCCATCCATTTGCCAAATCACATTTACTTCATATGTGTTATGAATAATTTCATGTTTTTGTGGCTGAGGGATGAAGCTCTGGACAGAAGATGGAAATTAAATTGTTTATGACAGATGACAACTCATCACCATTTAGGGCATTCTGAACACCATCTTATCCTTAACATTTGTATCATATAAATGACCTGAATGTGCAATTCATTTATTCCTGTTTTTGTTTTTTAAAGCAACAAAGAAGATTGACAGTGACAGACACTTCCAGATGCTGTTGCCAGAGATGTTTTTTCTCCAGGTGCCGTGTTCCTCCTAACACAATCCAAAGAAATGCAACACACGCCAGACTAAACTGGTGACTTTGTGTTTGCAGACATGGCAGAGTGTGGGTGTGTGAGTAAGCATGTCCTGCAGTGGACTGGCACCTCAGCTTGGGCTGCCTCTTACCTTGCTTGCGGACTGCCAAGATCAGCTCTGGCACGATTGTTGGTCATGCAAGTTAGAATCTCACTGTGATATTAGTATTACGTTCTACCACTACTTCAACATTAAGAGCTGTCCTCTTGGATTCTTACACAGTCCTCTAGCTCCTTGAAACTTCCTTAAACACTCCATGTTGCTGACCCCCTTCCCATTATAGTCACTGTTTTATTCCAATCTGCCCTCTCACTCCTCTTTATACACCTTTTTGCATTCAAAGCTCTACTTTCACACTCTTCAATTCCATAATTAAACACTCTCCTCTTGCCAGCTACCACATGTAAACCTGTAATCTCACGCCTCCTCAAACTCTCACTCTTTAATATATAAACCTGTAATCTCACAAATCCTCATACATCACTCTTTGGCATTTAAATCTGTAATCTCACACCTCCTTATACCTCACCCTTTGAATGGTAAACCTGTAATCTCACATTTCCTTATACACTTACTTGTTATCTCACATCGCTTTGCACACTCTTTTACATTTGACCTTCATTCTTACAGAACCTTTTCCATTCAATGCTGTTCTCTTGAACCCTTGGAGCTCCCTGTTCCATGTAAGCTGTCCTCTTGCCCCCCCACATTGACCCTTTTTATGTTCCTCTTGCTCAATTTGACCCCCCCCCCCCATTCCTGTCCCATTTCATTCATTTACTCCCAACTATGTAAATTGTTTCACTTCTGGTAAACAATTCACCAAAATATGTGTTGCTTCTGTAAACCTCTTGTTTTCACTATGCCCGTTTTCAGATAGTATGCAGACTTTATCTTAACTCTCATCAGTAGAGCCACACAAATTGGGATAAACATCAGACGTTTTCCACCAAATTTGCTCTCAAAGGACCACTTGAACATTCCTGCATATCCTTCAGGTTCTTTGACTTTAACACGATGTGTGCCAGTTTCTGCGTACACTTATGAGTCTCTGGATTCCTTCATACCCCCATATTTTATATCGCTTTGACATCTCTTGTCTATTTGCTTCATCATACCGGGAACACAATGAGCTTCTAATGCCTTCCAAGTGGAAAGACCCCAGAGCACAGACACTCCATCACTGGCAAATCTTTTTCTGTAACTTAATCTGTCTGGAGGTCTCTGCAGCCAGGACAGACAACTCCATTTATACTATCAGAAAGCTTCAGGGAAAGGCAGACCACTTGATGTCATGTCTTTTCCATCGGTGGCTTAGTGAAAAAAGACTTGAACAGAAAAAAAAATATTTTAAGTCTTCAATAATTCAAATTTGTCTTCTAATTTGTGTTTCATTGTTTTTTTTAGTTTTTTTCTGGTGCTTACTCCTTCACTCTTTATGTGTGTAGTAAGTCTCTATGAATAAAAAATTCAACACATTAACAAACTTGGGGTCTGAGAATATAAAATAGGAATGGGGGGCAACCGTCCATTAGCATCAGTCCACTGCGCGCGGACCTGCCCTTGCCGGGTGCACATTGTATTGTCTAGAGACACTCGCTGGCATGTCATGACCAACTGCTGACTGGCAAAACACTACCATGGCAGAAAGGGCATTGGACAGAGAAAGGGCCTGGCAGAGAATGAAGTGTTGACTCGAGAGCCCTGTTGGATCTGCTGAGAATAACCTGGGCTGCCAGGGTCAAGTGAAGGTTATGGGGTTATTACTGTCACGTGTACAGACTGCAGTGGAATTCTTACATACATGTACTATGTCACTGTAGGTGACATGATTGAAGTGTTTAAAATTATGAAGGGAATTAGTGCAGTGGATCGAGACTGTTATTTTAAAATGAGTTCATCAAGAACATGGAGACACAGTTGGAAACTTGTTAAGGGTAAATTTCGCACAAACATTAGGAAGTTTTTCTTTACACAAAGAACGATAGAAACTTGGAATAAGCTACCAAGTAGTGTGGTAGACAGTAAGACGTTAGGGTCTTTCAAAACTCGACTTGATGTTTTCTTGGAAGAAATAAGTGGATAGTACTGGCGAGCTTTGTTAGGCTGAATGGCCTGTTCTCGTCTATAGAGTGTTCTAATGTTCTAATGTACTAATCAACATACAACATATATATAACATGCAGCATAAAGAAGAGAGACGCCTCACGCCTGGACAAACTGGTGAGGAAGGCAGGCTCTATTGTAGGCACGGAGCTGGACAGTTTGACATCCGTGGCAGAGCGACGGGTGCTGAGCAGACTCCTGTCAATTATGGAGAATCCACTGCATCCACTAAACAGGATCATCTCCAGACAGAGGAGCAGCTTCACCGACAGACTGCTGTCACTGTCCTGCTCCACTGACAGACTGAGGAGATCATTCCTCCCCCACACTGGGGGGTAAACATTAAAATTATATAAAGTTATTGTCTGTCTGTATACCTGCATTGTTGTCACTCTTTAATTTGGTATTGTTCTTTGTCAGTATGGGCAAGCAGTGGCTCTGAGGCTGGGGATCTGCACTGGCAATCGGAAGGTTGCTGGTTCGATTCCCGCAAATGCCAATGGGGACTCTGCTCTGTTGGGCCCTTAAGCAAGGCCCTTAACCTGCAATTGCTGAGCGCTTTGAGCAGTGAGAAAAGCGCTATATAAATGCAAAGAATTATTATTATTATGCTGCTGCTGGAGTATGTGAATTTCCCCTTGGGATTAATAAAGTATCTATCTATCTATCTATCTATCTATCTATCTATCTATCTATCTATCTATCTATCTATCTATCTATCTATCTATCTATCTATCTATCTATCTATCTATCTATCTATCTATCTATCTATCTATCTATCTATCTATCTATCTATTGCTACTCTCTGGCACTGTTAGTGTTGTGGCTGTGCCTCAAGTTAAACTTCTGAATGCTTCAAATAGAAAAAGAGATCATGGAGGACTGGCATGAAACCAGCAGAACACCTCCAGCTGGAGCACAAAATGTTCTGAGGTTGGGAGAGGGGAAGTTTGCTATCTATTACAGGGAGTAGGCAGCCCAGAAGCAACATCTGCCATCTGTCCCTTTAACTGAGTAAGAAGACTCATTTGATGTCCACGATCCTGGAAGTGAAGATGGAAATTGTCAAAGAAGTAACCCGGCCTTGGGTTTAAAGGCCAAGCCATGTCATTGCTCCAGGGAAATGTGACATTCAGGTAGAATGGAGAAACAAGCTGAGCGCTCTTGGTCTTTTAGGTAAAGTATACTGGGCCATCATAGTTGGTAGACAAGTCCAGTGGAGCAGCAAGATTTGCTTACATTTCATTTTTCTATTGTTCATTTGCCGTATTCACTCCTTCTTTTTTTTGTTTGATTTCAAGCTGTACTATTGAATATTCTTGTTACTATTCCATTGTTTTGTTCCGGTTTGGGGTGCAGGTGGCATTGCTCTAATCTTAATGTTACATTGCCTGTGAAAAGAATTCACCTTTTGGAAGTTTTCACTTTTTATTGTTATACAACATTAAATTACAATGGCTTTTTTGGCACTGATCAACAGAAAACGTTTCTTATCGTTAAGGTGTAAGCAGATCTCTGCAAAAAGGTCAAAATGAATTACAAATATAAAATGCAAAATAATTAATCACATAAGTATTCCCCTCTTTAATATGACACCCCTAAATCCTCACTGGTGCGGCCAATTGGTTTTACTTCAATGGAGACCACCTGTTTGGGGTTTCCATTGGTTGCGGTTTTAATGTCCAGCATCTGAAAGCATCAGAAAGGTCCAACTTGTGGTGAGTCAGTATGGTGGTCTGACCCACACAATGAAGTCGCAAGAACATTCAGAGCAACTGTGCAAAAAGATGAGTGAAAAACACGAGTTAGGGGATGGAGACAAGAAAATCTCCAAGTCGCTGAAGAAATGGGAAGTGTATGGGACAGCTGGAAATCTGCATAGAGAAGGCCATCAACAAACACTGATTGATTGTGTAAGAAGAAGATTAGTAAAGGAGGCCACCAAGAGTAACTCTGAAGGAGTTACAAGCTACAGAGGAACAGACTGGGGAGACTGTGCAAACAAGAACAGTTAACCAGGTGCTTTACTGGCCACAGCTTTATAGTTGTGTGGCAATGAGAAGGTCACTGTTAAAAAAGTACATAATATCTCGAATAGAGTTTGGTAGAAGGCACATGGGAGACTTCTGAAGTTAGCTGGAAGAACAATCCATGGTCTGATGAGACCAGAATCGAGTGTTTTGTCCATCAGACTAAACACCAAGTTTGCTGTAAGTGAGACACTGTATATGATCAAAAGCACACCATTGCCACGAGGAAGCATGCCAATGGAAGCATCAAACTGTGGCGATGCTTGTCTGTAAAAGGCCCTGAAAGGCTTGTGAGGGTAACTGCATACAGCAAAATAAGACAAATCCTGGAGGAAAAACTGATGCAGTCTTCAAGAAACCTGCACCTTGTTTACCAGCAAGACAATAAACCCAGGCATAAAGTCAAAGCTACATGGGGATGTCTTAAAAACAACAATGGACTTGTCCTTAAACAGTCTTAGAGTCAGAAAACAGACCTCAATGCAAATGTAAATTTGTGGCAGGACTTTACAAAGAAGAACTGGGGAAAAAGGTCAGTGTCCAGATGTGCAAAATCGATAGACAGTGAGAGAGACCTGTGCACACAGACACAAGGCTGTCACGGCTTCCAGTGGTGCGTCTACTAAATATTGATTTGAACAGGATGAATCAATTCTTTTGTGTTTAATATTTGTAATTCATTTTAATTGTAATTATTTGTAGTTAATGCAAGAATGAAAGGTAAGGTCTACAAAAAGGTAGTGAGACCAGCTATGTTGTATGGTTTGAAGATGGTGACACTGAAGAAAAGAGAGGAGGCAGAGCTGGGAATGAGTTGAAGATGCTATGACTTACACTAGGAGTAACGAGGGCAGACAGGGTTAGAAATATGTGTATTTGAGGGACAACACAGGTAGGACAGTTTGGTGACCAAGAGAGAGAACCAAGATTGAGATAGGGTTGGCATGTGCAGAGGAGAGATGAGGGGGACATCGGGAAAAGAATGTTGAGGATGGAACCTTCAGGCAAGAGGAGAAGAGGAAGGCCAAAGAGGAGGTTTATGGATGTGGTGAGGGAGAAAATAATGTAAAAGACAGATGAGCCACTGGGGTGACCCCTAAATGCGAGCAGTCAAAAGAAAATGAAGAAGATTTGTAATTAATTTAGACTACTTTGCGAAAGATCTGCTGGCACTGTGATATTAAAGAGACTGGTGTTGATCAAATAAATTAAATTAACTAAAGCTAAATTACATCCACTGTAATTCAACATTGTATAACATCAAAATGTGAAAACTTCCAAAGGGTGAATACTTTTAATAGGAACAGTATATATGTAATAAACTTCTATAGAAATGAAAAACAAATATTGATTTGAAGTAATAATATGCTATAGCTGTAAATAATAATAATACTGATTGATGAATAAACCATATTAAAAACTGACAAGCAGCCAATCTCACTCACACGCACACTGTCGCTGCATCCTTCCACCTCTTTGTCTTTTCCTTTCGTCTCTTCAGATGGTGGCAGACTTAAATATGTGGCTTCCCAACTCTGGTCTCCAGATTCTCAGACTTGGCAAGGGACAGGAATTGGGTCATCTATTTTTTAGTATAGGAATGTTTTCCCCTCTGTTGAGTTTTGGCCCAAGTCGACTGCTCAATTTACTTTTTTTAGGATTTCTCTCATCCTGCCATACGCCAGGCTGTTGTCTCTTACTCAATGCACATGGGAAGCCTTTTGATTTCAGACAGAAGCCAGATTGGATACTTCAGTTTTAGTTATTGTTCACCCTGCAACTCATCCTTTCTTCATTACTGAAAGCAGTTTTTCCAAAAGCCCAGCAGCATGCAGAAATGATTCATATTAGCTACACTTTAAAAAGTCTCACTGCACCCATTCCAAGATGAAGAAAGCGCACACTGCCAAAAGCCACAGCCATGAATCAGACTAGGAACAGATTGGGAAGGCGGGCTGACCTTGAGAAGGACCTGCACCAGTGAGGACTGTCAGGCTCCCCACTGCTGCTCAGAGTGCAAATAAGAAGAAAGCAGTGACTGGCAGTGATTCATCCTCACACAAGGGACACACAAACTGATTTGTTCATCCAGGTCATTGGGTTAACCACCATGCTGCTGTTGTGACTCACTCAAGTTCAACACAGTCTACTTCACACTGCCACTCTACTGGCTTTACTGCCCTTTCCTAAACTAACATGACCCGAGTCCTGCCCACGTTATTCAGCCATTGATCCTGCCAGCTGGTGATAAAGATGTCTTTAAGACCTTCTAGCCGGTGCATATTGGCCACTTTCTCATACAGTGCATCCGGATGGTATTCACAGTGCATCACTTTTTCCATATTTTGTTATGTTACAACCTTATTCCAAAATGAATTAAATTCATTTTTTTCTTCAGAATTCTACACACAACACCCCATAATGACAACGTGAAAAAAGTTTACTTGAGATTTTTGCAAATTTATTAAAAATAAAAAAATTGAGAAAGCACATGTACATAAGTATTCACAGCCTTTGCCGTGAAGCTCGAAATTGAGCTCAGGTGTATCCTGTTTCCCCTGATCATCCTTGAGATGTTTCTGCAGCTTAATTGGAGTCCACCTGTGGTAAATTCAGTTGATTGGACATGATTTGGAAAGGCACACACCTGTCTATATAAGGTCCCACAGTTGACAGTTCATGTCAGAGCACAAACCAAGCATGAAGTCAAAGGAAT
Organism: Erpetoichthys calabaricus; assembly: GCF_900747795.2. Taxonomy (NCBI): domain Eukaryota; kingdom Metazoa; phylum Chordata; class Cladistia; order Polypteriformes; family Polypteridae; genus Erpetoichthys; species Erpetoichthys calabaricus. The sequence goes on along the minus strand of NC_041410.2, from coordinate 76,954,542 downwards.
TGTTTGTAGACCTCCGAGACAGGATTGTCTCGAGGCACAAATCTGGGGAAGGTTACAGAAAAATTTCTGCTGCTTTGAAGGTCCCAATGAGCACAGTGGCCTCCATCATCCATAAGTGGAAGAAGTTCAAAACCACCAGGTTTTCCTAGAGCTGGCCGGCCATCTGAACTGAGCGATCGGGGGAGAAGGGCCTTAGTCAGGGAGGTGACCAAGAACCCGATGGTCACTCTGTCAGAGCTCCAGAGGTCCTCTGTGGAGAGAGGAGAACCTTCCAGAAGGACAACCATCTCTGCAGCAATCCACCAATCAGGCCTGTATGGTAGAGTGGCCAGACGGAAGCCACTCCTTAGTAAAAGGCACATGGCAGCCCGCCTGGAGTTTGCCAAAAGGCACCTGAAGGACTCTCAGACCATGAGAGAGAAAATTCTCTGGTCTAATGAGACAAAGATTGAACTCTTTGGCGTGAATGCCAGGCGTCACGTTTGGAGGAAACCTGGCACCATCCCTACAGTGAAGCATGGTGGTGGCAGCATCATGCTGTGGGGATGTTTTTCAGCGGCAGGAACTGGGAGACTAGTCAGGATAAAGGGAAAGATGACTGCAGCAATGTACAGAGACATCCTAGATGAAAACCTGTTCCAGAGCACTCTTGACCTCATACTGGGGTGACAGTTCATCTTTCAGCAGGACAACGACCCTAAGCACACAGCCAAGATATCAAAGGAGTGGCTTCAGGACAACTCTGTGAATGTCCTTGAGTGGCCCAGCCAGAGCCCAGACTTGAATCCGATGAACATCTCTGGAGAGATCTTAAAATGGCTGTGCACCGACGCTTCCCATCCAACCTGATGGAGCTTGAGAGGTGCTGCAAAGAGGAATGGGCCAAACTGGCCAAGGATAGGTGTGCCAAGCTTGTGGCATCATATTCAAAAAGACTTGAGGCTGTAATTGCTGCCAAAGGTTCATCGACAAAGTATTGAGCAAAGGCTGTGAATACTTATGTACATGGGATTTCTCAGTTTTTTGATTTTTAATAAATTTGCAAAAACCTCAAGTAAACTTTTTTCACGTTGTCATTATGGGGTGTTGTGTGTAGAATTCTGAGGAAAAAAATGAATTTAATCCATTTTGGAATAAGGCTGTAACATAACAAAATGTGGAAAAAGTGATGCGCTGTGAATACTTTCCGGATGCACTGTACCTGTGGCTGTCTTAGTACCCCCAAAGTCAAAAGCCATAGTAATATTTGCTCAGAAGAAGAGCTTCACAAGCAGTCAAGATATGAAATCTCAAGAACCTAAACAGGTAGAAATCCAAAAGATATTGCAATGGAAAGAGCTACCCATAAAAAAAAAATCTTAGGACTTTAAAATAAAATGATTGAAAGCTCAGCTCAAGGCAACATGTTTCATATACATGAGAAGAAATTCAAAGCCAGGACAGCCCCAAAGGTGGGCGAGCTTCAGAACCGGAATAACCCACAAACCTGGACATTTATAGAACTCCAGAAGCAAAAAATATAGAAGATCACCACAGAGAAATCAGCCACAAGCAAATGTTTTCAAAGCCCGAGATGCTTCAGGACCTGCAGTACTCAAAGAGCAGAGGTACAACAAGATCAAAGTATTATTACACTTGTTCAAACCAGTTAAGGTGCGCAGAGAGGGTAAAGTCTATTGAGACTGCTATCACATACATGGGTATTGTGTTTTGTTTCAGGGACTGGTTTGAAGGGTGCATGACAAAAGGTTTTGAGAGTAACAGTCTCTTACTGGTTTTCCTCTTTAGCCCTCAGAACTGAAGAAGCCACCTCAGAAAAAGAGCAGTAGCCCCACCTCTGACCAAACCTCTTACAGCCTGTCTCTTAAAAACCCATCCAATCGGAAGTCCTTGTCATTTGTTTGATCCAAATGCAGGATGGCACTATAAGCTATTTTTTCTTTTGCTTTGCCTATATTTTCCAAGCCCAAACCAGGGATACGGTGGAGCGGTGGCTCTGAGGCTAGGGATCTGCACTGGCAATCGGAAGGTTGCCGGCTCGAATACCGTAAATGCCAAAAGGGACTCTGCTCCATTGGGCCCTTGAGCAAGGCCTCTAACCTGCAATTGCTGAACGCTTTGAGTAGTGAGAAAAGCGCTATATAAATGCAAAGAATTATTATTATTATACCCCTGGAACACCAAACCTGTCACAGAGTTCAGGTTTCTCTTTTCAAACAGCAGTGGGCCTGAGGTATTAAGAATGGACCCTTGATGGAGGGCTAGTCCAATGGCGGACACGTGACACTCACACACTCACTCACGAGGAGCTACTTTAAAGTCAGCATCTGCTCTAACTACATGTCTTTCAGGTAACTGGCAAACAGCAAGAGAATATCAGAAACACAAACCTAGCTGGGACGTTGTGTTGGACCACCAGGATGAAGGGCAGTGAGTTTAATGGTAATACCATTATTTTCGTTGCAGCCAAAAATGTTCAATGTGGCATAACACTCAGGTATGTTCATAAGCTTGACTGACTGGATTAGGAATTGGTGTATTTTTTCATTTTCTAGTCACTTCATTAAAGAGTTTATCGCGATTTAGTATATTTTTATAGCAATGAGTCATATTCAAAAATAACAATGATAATAAAATGTAATTACGTGTATTAGTACTGTAAATAAATATACAGTATTTTAATACCATTTTACAATATCATGTGGCTGAAATTGCTTTTATAAACAACAGGTTCTTACTTACTCACCTAATATCATACCAACTTTATATGGTAATACCCAGTCATGCCACCCTGCCTACATCTGACTCCGCCTCATCCCGTGTCCTCTGAAAAGTGTGCACAACTATAGGTATTTTACTGTTTTGGCATCAGGAGTGGTGGTCAAACGAGTAAAAGAAAAAATTATTATTCAAATATTTAAAAAATATACATGTTGAAGTAACTGCTGTCAACATAAAATCGAAACAGTAAACTAATTTGCAGTTCATGAGGCACAGAATGTTAAAATGCAAGAGTTCACAAATTCATCAATGCTTCTCAATGGGAGATTTTGTAATTTCAGAAGTGTGTACAATATGCTGTATTTAAGATATTTCAATGAAAACTGAACTGTCCTGACTCATTTGGTTTAAGAACAAGAACACCAAGTTTCAACAAAATCAGTTCACTGGAAGCAAGACAGACAAACTGACACAGCAACCACAGTAGGTGCTTTTTGCGTTATAGATAGATAGATAGATAGATAGATAGATAGATAGATAGATAGATAGATAGATAGATAGATAGATAGATAGATAGATAGATAGATAGATAGATAGATAGACCTTTATTTGTCTCCATGAGGAAATTTGTTTTTTACAGAAGCTCTTTAAATAAATAAATACATAATTATATATACTGCATATATATATACAGTATATATATATATATATATTCACTGCATTCGAAGTCTGTGTCACAAACTGATTGTATGGGTGGTTACCTACCAGGTAACGCTTGTGGTTGGCCAGCAATCTGCTAACATCCGCCACGGTGCCCTCAGTTTGTGAAGAGCAGATCATAGAATGGTTGAAATAGTTTACTGTCAAATAAATGCAAAGAGTACACGACACGTGTTTCGCCCTCATTCTGGGCTCATCAGGTGTACACACTCCACTGCACTCCCTCTCGGGAATCGAACCTCGGACGTCAGCGTCAGAGGTGATGCCCCTAATGTTGCGCCACGGCATGTGGTTCGTTTATTTGACAGCATGTAGATCGGGGTAATTACATTCACGGCATTCGAAGTCTGTGTCACAATCTGATTGTATGGGTGGTTACCTACCAGGTAACACTTGTGGTTGGCCAGCAATCTGCTAACATCCGCCACGGTGCCCTCAGTTTGTGAAGAGCAGATCATAGAATGGTTGAAATAGTTTACTGTTAAATAAATGCAAAGAGTACATATATATATATATATATATATATATATATATATATATATATATATATATATATACACTATGGACTGAACACATACGTGAATGACTAGAAATAAAAATTAAAAAATAAGAAACCTTCTGACTTGGTAGTCACAGTGAAGTGTTTTGAAGGCTTATTGCTGTTGGTGTAAAGGAGCCCCAGTAGCGTTCCTTGACACACATTTGCTATGTGAACACACCTAAAAAATGGTGGCATGCCAAGATGTAAAATATATTTTTAGATTATTCAATATAACTTTAAATTCTCAAAACTATTAAATAATTAAATTCTCTATAAAAAAAAAACCCAAAATGGGAGAAAATGCTAGAGGACAGGTAGAACCAACCCAGAAAACAATTGAAAGTGTAACCACAAAACCAGACATTTGTCAGAAGCAAAACAGGAAAAAAAAGTAGATGCAAGATAAGCACAGAACTCAAAGGTCTACAGTAGTGTCTTCAGAGAGGCTCCTGACCCATCCTAAGGGTCCGTTTATCACGTGGTGCCATGCTTGTGCAAATCTGAAGAGCACAGATGGATTTTTCTTTTTTAAATGGCTTTATGATTTCAGGGGTGTTACAAAAGTATACTCAGCCAGGCTGGACCAATCAACACTAAATTCAAAACAAGAAACCACAATCAAAAGCAGAATACCTAAGTCCTGAAACAAACAGGAGAAAAGAAAAAAAGAAACTCTGCACACAAGTGAAATTGCTCAAGACGCTGACCTTCGTGTATTGATGTGTCAAACAGGTATTGAACACACAGCTCACACTATTAAAGGACCAGGATCTCATGACATCACACATACAGGTGTGCTCTTCTTCTTCTTTTACCCTTTCTTGTACAGCACTTTGGTTCAATTTTGGATGTTGTAAATATGCTTTCTAAATAAAGTCTGACTTGACTTGATGTTAAACTAGGTGGGAGGGCAGATAATACAAGCCTGGGGAGGGTTGTGACCGATGAAACATAATGGAAGTAAATGTAAAGCATTACATATAGGAAATAGAAATGTTAGATTTGAATGCACGATAAGAGATTTGACACTTGAAGGTAAACCTTATGAAAAGGACCTAGGAGTCCTAGTGGACTTGTTACTGTCTACATCCATACAGTGCACAGAAACAATCAATAAGGCTAACTGGATATTCGGTTATATAGCATAATGTATAGAATCAAGAGAGGTTGTGTCTAAGCATTCTAATGCACTATTGAAACCTCACCTGGAGTGTTGTGTGTAGCTTTGGTCTCCATATTACAAATAAGATGTATCAGTTGTCACGTGTGTGAGCTTAGGGGACAGATTAAGGGCTCTGGTAAAGGCAATAACCTGCCACTCCTGGAGTTGGCACTGTATAATAAGGTCTCTCCTCTTCCTCCCTCTGTAGACCAGAAGGTTGATGGCTTTACCACCACTTATGTCTCTTCCAGTGTCTATCCACCTGTTTATTTACAATTCTGTCCTGAACTCATGTCTGAAAAGACCATTCCACAATTGTTGTGTGTTTTCATTCCATCAATAATTCAGGATTATAAGGGTGGTATCCCAACACTTTATTGTAGTCTTCTCTTTCTTTTACACAATTATAGAAAAAGTCCAGAGAAGAGCGACTAGGCTGAGTCCAGCCAGGACTGTAAGCTATGAGTTATGAGGAGAGAATAAATAAACCTTTTCAGTTTAAGCAAACAGAGATTAAAAAGTGATTTCAATGTAGTGTGTAAAAATGTGAAGGGACTTAGTACAGTGGATCAAGACTTTTATATTAAAATGAGTTCAACAAGAACATGGGAAAATAGTTGGAAACACGTTGAGGGCAAATTAAGCTCAAATATTAGAAACCTTTTTCTTCACACAGAGCACCATAACCCTGTGAAATAATTTATGAAGCAGTGTTTTAGATATTAGAACTTTAGGGACCTTCAAATATCAACTCATTTAAACTGTATCTTTGAAAATTTAGGTGAATAGGATTAGTAAGATGTTTGAGCGGAATGGCCTGTTCTTGTATAAATTACTCTAATGTTCAAATACAGAGCTAGAAGAGCCACTAAGTAGTGATGGATTGTATCAATGCACTTCTCTAAATACAGAAGAACATCTGAAAAATGAACATCATGCAAAAACCTTTGTCAATCAGTAATCACGGAGAAAGAACAAATTATGACATGTACAAGCAGAAGGTCTTTGATAATGGAGGAACACCAAAAGCAGAAAATAGTTTAGATAAGCTTGAGACACTGAAGGACCACAAAACCAGAAGAGTGTCAAAAGGTGAACCACATGCGCTTCAGAACAGGTCATGCACCAGAAGCTAAGCATGTTCAGGCCAGGCCAGTACTTGGATGGGAGACCATCTAGGAAAAGTTTAGGTTGCTGCTGAGAGAGGTGTTGGCGAAGCCAGCAGGGAGTGCTTACCCTGTGATTTGAATGTGGATCCCGGTGCATTGATGAGGACACTGTGCTGTATAAATGTCCCTGTCCTTCGGATGAGACTGAGGTCCTGACTCTCTAAAGATCCCTGGGCATCCTTCGTAAAGAGATGGGTGTATCCCAATGTCCAGGCTAAATTGCCCTCCATTGCCTAGTCATTCTGCCCTCCCTAATCATCCCCTGTCTCTAACTAGCTAACTATTTCTCACCCCTTCACTGCCTAATGGCTAATGAGTGGGTAGTATTCTGGTGCAAGATGGCTGCCATTGCATCGTCCAGGTGGATGCTACCCATTAGTGGTGGTTGAAGTGGTTTCCCTCTCACTATGTAAAGCGCTCAGAGGAGTGAGAAAAGTGCTATATAAATGTAAAGAATTATTATTAGAAGAATTTTAGAAGAAACTCAAAACTGGAGGAGGTGCAGAGATGGGCTTCAGAGTGAAGTTTTATTTATCAAGAGGGTCTGTTCACTTAATAGATGGTAACATTTTAGATTATGTACCACCTATAATGCCTCTATACTGTTCTGCAAAAAGACATTGTCAAGGGCTTATGTTGGCCTTAATAACACATACAATGCATCAATAAAGCAGTTACTTATCACTATAGAATGTGAAATACTAAAATAACTTCACTTTGAGGATTAAGTGGGTGATAAATGTCTTACAATATTGTATACTTCAGTATATGATTTATGAATCCTTAACAAATGCTTATTAAGACCAAATGAAGTTCTCATGTTCACAGTTATTTTTCCAGAGTATCACAGGCTCTTTATATGCCACTCTCCACAGAGATGAATAGCCATTTGATGGATGCTTTGTATGTGTTATTAACACCAGAAGAAGCCATTGTTAAGGTATTATTACATAAAAGTACGTGACTAATAGATTTTAGACATTACCTAATCTAAAGTGTTACCCAATAGTTAGTGCAAGTATCCTCTGGGCAGGATGGGAATTCTGGTTACTTAAGAAGAGAAGCAAAAGACTTATACCTAAAGATTTCAAACAACCAATGAAAAAGGCCAAGGATGAACTGTTGCTCAATTCAATGCGACATGCAGCTGGTCACTGTTGCACAACAGAGTATGCTGTAAGACCAAATCATGGGACACAGAACAATTCGAGGAACTCCAGAGGCAGAAAAGCTGAAGAACCATCAATGGGGAAGAAACTCTGGGATAATATGTCATGACAGATTGCATGCTGGAAATGGTGGCATACAACAGAGGAAGGGAGTAACAGAAATGAAGTCCAAACTAGGTGAATAGAGAATCCTACAAGTTCTAGCGTGAGTAGACCACCCAATTAGTGATGAGTTTATTCTAAAAGGTTATGCTGGTAAATGTGAGTGCTTCAGATAGTGAAAGAGGGAATGGAGGAATGTCTCTGTGCTCTATGGCTGAATGGTTAATCTTGACCTCTATTATAGACAGCAGGTAGCCAGAAGAACCATCTACTGTCTGACCCCTTAACTGATTAGGGAATCAGTAGTGCACCTGGTTAAGAAGACCCAAGTGGTGTCCCAGACCATGGAAGTGATTCCAGGATGTAAAAGAGGCCTTGGTTTTAAAGGCCACACAATGTCCTTGCTCTGGAGAGATGGGAGTCAGTAGATGAGTGGAGTCAAAGGCACAGAAAGAATGGAGAGATTAGAAAAAGGAGATAAGATGAGTGTCAATGGTCTTTTGGAAAGAGTTTAGTGGGCTAACCTTCCTGGGAAATTTCTCCAGGGGAGCAACAGTATTTTCTTTGATTTCATTTTCAAATTGTTTATTTGCCACATTCATTTCCTTCTTGTTTGTTTAATTTGAAATCCACTATTTTTTAAACAATTCTCTTATTTTGTCCTGGCTTAGGGTGCATTTAGAGGAGCATCAAAATGTGTTTATTTATTTATTGTTTCATTTTTTGCAGCTTATTCTCTATACTTATTAGGGCACATAATCAAAAGAGGAACCGCAGATACAGAGAAGCTGAAGATAAGAAGGGATATGAAATGTTAGCATCAGGCTGAGAAGATATGAATAAGAAGTAGGGATTGCAAGTCCCAAAATCACTTTCTATATATGTTAACAGGTGTTTCCATTTTTCTATACTTTGAGCTCTGGACAGGCAAAGTAACCTCCTTAGATGGCCAGTGAGCCATCACCATTGAACCTCCAGGTCAAGCGCTTCAGTCACTAACTAGTCCATGCTGTCTATCTGCCTTTCACCTGCCCCTCTTTAATGATCTATTGGAAAGGAGTGACATTTCAGAGCACATGTCTTGTGGTTCTGTGGTTTGGATCTTCAGTTAAGTTTCGACTTTTGAGATCAAATTTAGCGATGTCATGTGGGGGGTAGTGGTGCAGGAAGCTTAGGCCAGACTCAGCCTACTTATAGAACTTGGATGTGGTCATCTATCCCTCACACTCAGAGCCTAAAATCATGACTTCCAGATGTTTTGACCTTTTCCAGAGTTTGGGCATGGAATACGCTACATATGACTAAACTGTTTTAGTGATGGAGGAACACATTTCCATTCAAAACCTCAGGCCTGACACACATTCACACCCAGCACAGCCAGCCTAATACATACACGTGCCATGTTGTCACCTAATAAACTGCTAACTTTCATACAGCGCCATCCATTGGATGCCTGTTAACCACTAGCAGGACCCATTTGAAGTCAAAGCAATGCTGGTTGGATGTACACACACACACACACACACACACACACACACACACACAAACATCTGCAGCTCAGTGCATGAGACGATCACAGCTGAAAGTTTCCAGCAGCAGCTTGTAATTCATCCTTAACCACGGACCCAAAAGTGGCTTCTTTCCATTTTTTTTTGTCTCCCTGACCTCATATCTGAAAGCAGGGGTGGAGCCAAGAAAACGGGGGGGTGGGGGGTTGCACAGTGGAGGAATGCCAGTGGCAACTTTTTTTGGACTGTCAGGAGAAATAATAAAGTAAAAGCTGCTTCATCTGGCTCACTTGCTCTTTTTCGTCACCGTGTTGAATTTCAGGAGCAAAAAACTGCCATGGAAATGAAGACAAAACATTAGAGAAGAAAAATCTTCCGGCTGCTGAAATACTGAGGAGCTCAAGGGAGTCCTGGCCGGCGGGCAGGAAAGCTTAAATTGACCCCCAAACCTTTACTGTGAAATCAAATTCCATATTTTTGCTCCTCTGCATTCCACCTCCCTAATGAACAGTATGGTGATGCCTGTAACAGCACCAACTCTTGGCATCACACAGTAGTTACCATAAAATGGCACCTAACCTTAAAGTAGAAAAGGAATTTTAGGGCACAACACAAAGAATCAGACAGGCTATAGTGGGCTCTAGTGGGTCAATCTATACTGCGGGGGTGCAGTTTGCTTGATTTTATTTCCATTTCATCACTTTCTCACTCCACAGTTAAGAGATCCTATGGCCTCCTAACTATGAAGTGGCCTCACTTTATGGGGTACAGACAAAATGAATAACTGATATAATAAACAGGTTTGATTTAGTGAACATACTTGAGCTTGATTAGTACTGGCCAGGCATACAGCATAAGGATGGGTCAACATTATCTGCAACTGATGTTCAACATATTGTGAGGAAGCTGCACAGAAGAATAACAACCACAAAGCCAAGAGACAAAGTGAATGTCCTTACTGCCGAGGGACAATTAAATATCATGTGTTACATAGTTTTTCTAGAGACTGAAGCCCTGTACACCATGCTTGTCAAAATAGAATCTGCTGTATATTGAAGGTGAACCTCAAAGAAAAAAAATGGGAAGGTCCTCCTGTAGGATTAGGTCAAGTGTATGACTATTGCTAAGATGGTGGCTGACTTGAATAAAGTCCTATTTAGGGTCTATCTATGAGACATACTTTTTAATTTACTTTCCTGTAAGTGGAGGGAAGACATTTCTACATCCACTAGGGTAACCTAAGGTGTCAGAGTTTACCTTGAGAAACTGGCCACCAAACTTAATCTAATTAAATGGTCTTCCATCCATTGGCACTCTCAGGCTCTATTGCCCATCCATACCTTTAGGACATCCTATGGAGATATCATTAGATAAGGGGTATTCATGGGTCACCTTTATGAATCAAGCAGGAGGACAGTTAGTAGGCCCCTCCTTAACTCAAATACAGTGCCTACACCCCCCTGAAGATCCCTCATTTCCTCTCCTTCTGTAAATTTTGGTGGCACAACATAGGTTAATCACCCTTTAGGAGTGCCTAACCCCAGCCATTAACTGGATGTGGATCTCCTTGGCACTATGAATTTGCTTTCCAAATTCTTCCTACCAGCCATGGCACATTGACCCACACACCTAGATTATTGACACGTCTGATATTATGACACCACCCAATTGCATTTGCGCCACTTTTTAACACCTCCCTGAGACAGCACTGTTCCATCATAAAGAATTTCTCTATAATGTTGCTACCTCTGCAACTCCTTTGCACAAATCTGTGCCCCCCTGTATCTCACTGTCTCTTTGGTTTCTACTTCATCTATGAAACACGGCATTGCACATCTTTACTTTAAGTGCTGTTCCATGAAACCACAGGTTCAACAGTTTCTCACTCCTCAGTCAGACCTGTGGGTTCATCTGTCACCCTTTTGCCCATATATATATACCTTCCGGTTTTTCTCAATAGGTATCAGCCAGCCTATTGAAACTAATCAAAGGCAGCAAGCACTTTGCAGCTGTCTGGCATCACTGAGGTTCATCCATACAAGCGTACTAACATTATCTGCACCTCTGGTGCCAACACGGCCACACTCTCTTACCACTGCTGGCCGCCGGCTTCATGCTGCTGCACTGTGTAGCCAAACTGAGATTCTCGAGATCCCTGGATGATGCGAGGCTGCTTGGTGTCAATATTAAAGGACTTGATCCCCTCTGCAAATGAAAAGAAGCAAAATGTCATTAATGTAATGCTTCACCTTGTGGTTTTGAATCTCATGCTCTAGTGTCATGGCTGACTCACAGAACAGAACGGAACAGTTTCAAGGTGAATCACAGAAGCAGTTTGTGTCCTTTCTTGATCTTCACTGCTCATAGTTACTCTTAGACATCCTCACCCTAACCTCAAACATTCTATTCACTCTTATGTCTTCCCTTTCAGCAATATAGTCATGGGCTTATTTACTGAGCTACCTAAGAAAACCAGGTGGAGTCACATGGACCAACTAATAGGAACCCACTGAACCTACAGAACCGATTAAACAAAACGTGCACTCAAAATGAGCAGTGATATGAAGTAGAGGTTGAAAGAACAGAGAGCATGAAAATGAATTCATAGGGAGCACCAACTAAACATCTAGTGGACTCAAAATGAGAGTTTATTGGCACCTGGGACAGACACTCCATGATCATCCAATGAGCACAAACTCGGGAATATCGAGCACTTATTTCCTTTAGAGTGACAACTGAAGAAAGGTACCTAATGGCCTAGAAAAATCAAATGAGTACATGGACAAACATGGAAAACAAATCAAAGCCTGTTGTAGTCTTAGATTGCATTCCCTTGTCTTGTGAAAACCTCAAAAAGAGAACCCAGTGGTCACCAGTTGAACTCACATGGACAAATAATGAGTGAATAGAAAACTCACAGCCTCTAATAAGCAAATGGGAGCACCTACTGGACCAACAAAGAGCTTCCATTTTGTGCTTTTTGAATGTAGAATGTGCATCCAATGAGCACCAAGAAAACTTGCTTGAGGTGACACTCAATGCACAACTGGTCAGTTCACTCAATGAGCACCAAGACCATTCACAACACCCAATAAGCAACTAGTCAGTTCACCCAATTAGAAACAGGAACACTCACAGCCCCCAATAAGCAACAGGTCGGTTCACCCAATGAGAAACAAGAACACTCACAGCCCCCAATAAGCAACAGGTCAGTTCACCCAATGAGAAACAAGAACACTCACAGCACCCAATAAGCAACAGGTCGGTTCACCCAATGACAAACAAGAACACTCACAACACCCAATAAGCAATAGGTTGGTTCACCCAATGAGAAGCAGGAACACTCACAGCACCCAATAAGCAACAGATCAGTTCACCCAAAATGAACCAACTGAACTAACTGGGAACTCCCAATAAGCAAGTGGTTAGTTGATCCAAAGATGACCAATTGAATCAATAGGGAGCTTCCCAGTAAGCGCTTATTGGATAAATGCTGAGCACCAAATAAGCATGTAGTCAATTCACAGGGTGAACCCAAAGAGTACATGGTGATGCACTATGACCACAAAATGAGACCCAGTTGACTTCACTGACCCCATTGAACACTAATATTCCCCGCAGTGGACATTAAGTACAAACCCAGTGACCTCACAAGAAGTACCTAATACTCACTTACACTTTCACAACCACAGAATACACTCAATTACTACCTGGAAACTCAAAATGAAAATCCAAGGATCACCTTAAAGGCTAACAGGGAGCACTCAATAACAATTTAGTTAACTCAAAGTGAGCAACCAATAAAGACCCAGTACACTGATATTGGTCACCCCATCCTAGGTGAGTGTCCAGTGAGCACTTGTTGGAGGGATTGTGTACACAAGTTGGAAATGAATGAATAAATGAACAGCACATTGAAAGCCTGGAACATTAAGAGACTAACAAGAAATATTGTGTGAGGAAAGACAGCAAGAAGAATCTCTCTTTGAACTGCAGCTCTCATTTAATAAAATACAAAATGCTAATTAGAACTACCAAAAATTCCATCAGGATCTCTGACTGGTCAGTCTCAGCTTTTAAGGAAACAAACCGTGAGGCAGGTCCAAGGACATATTTATGTGTCTGAGTACCGTTTTCATTTTAAAGAAAGCTTCCTTGTGCCAAACAGTGAAGGGTGTGATGTATGGGGGGCCTGCTGTTGAGATCTAGCTAATCCTAAATCCTCAAAGTCATTCTCTCATTCCAAATGTAATGTTTGTTCCCCATGGTTCATTCCCTCATTAAATGAAAGGCACTGTATGCATTGTTACTTTCAGGTATTGTTGGATTGTTTATGGTGTCTTTCTACCTGATTTCCATCTGCACCCTCCACTCCTCCCTCCAAATTACTAACTTCACCCACGTGGGAAGATGAACAAAAGAGCTGAGATGAGCATCAGAGAGTGACATCAGGTTCTCAGGTGGGTTTAGCGCAGGGAGGGTTGCAGATGTTCAACCCCAGGTAAGATGTGGCCTGAGAACTCCAGATTCTCAGAGACGTTTCCCTTCTTATGGAGTTGACTCTCATTGTCTCTAGATTACCCAGAATCCCTGCAAACAGTTTACATTGCCAGGAGAATCCAGGATTTGTTAGTGATTTATAAGTGGAGGCTCACCCTCTGAGAGTGGTCCTATCTCACTCTTGTACTGCAGTGGGACTTTTCTCAGCAGGTGAAGAAGGACAGAGACAGGCACTTCAATCTAGGGGTCCACTGAAGGTCAGGGCTCAGCAGTTCTTTCGTTCTTGAATTAACTTAATGAGCATTGTTGGTGGGTAGCTGGGTGAAGAGCTGCTGTATTACATTGTGGCAGCCCACTTTCTAAAAGTAGCAGTACAAAAATATTTCTGCACACACATATTTACAGTCATGCATATACAGGTTTATACATTAACACGCTTGACATATTTTTACAAGGCTCAGGCACTCAGGCTTGCTCAAGCTCATACAGAGTAACACATAATACATACCTCATGTTTGTGCAGAGTGAATGAGCAGCGTGTACATGAAGTTGTGAATATGTGTGTAACTGCATTTGATCATGTAGGTGTTGGTAGGACGGTCATACGTGTGATTGTGAGAGATGGATAAGTGGGCATGTGTCTGCACAAGGTTAGTAAGTGTACATTTGTGAGCATGATTACATCTGTATGTGAGATGTGTACCAGACAGAGAGTCTGCCTATGACCTCAGACATGTGCACAGTATGTTTCAGGATGGCTTTGCCCATACGTGTTTGTACATGTGCAAATATGCTCGTGAATGCGTGTGAAAGGGGCTAGTGCGTCTATTTGAGTGAGAATACTTGCACCTTCATGTCAACACTTGCAATGTTAGCATGTGTGTGAGGGAAATGTCCGATCTTTATGAGTATGTGTATATGTGGACATGCACCGGTATACACGTGGGCAATCAGGACATACTAGTAAGTTAGTACGAGCAGAGGGCATTAGTTCTGGTCCTGTGTCAGGACTCTGTATCACTTGACACACAGTGACAGGGTCACACAGGGCTCTCTTTGATGCCAACTGCTTTCATGCCGAATACCCACTAGTACAAGCTTTATCGCAAGTCGGTGTTTGCCAGCTAGATGCAGATGAGTCACTCTTTGATGAATTGGGGCTTCATTAGTTTTAGTGAAATGTCTGCACAAGTAATCCAGCGCACAGCGCCAGCCATGGGTTTTACTGCACAAGAGGTTTCAATTAAATGCGACAGAGCCGTCCTGTTTACCCGGATCCCTCGGCCCAGTGCTGCGAGCCAGACGGCTGTCTCAGCTGCACGCGTTTCACTGCCTAAGAAAACAAACGTAGACGGCTGCCAGGGTAGTTCTGACACCCAGGGCTTGCGAGCTGCTCACGTTTCAGTAGCTTCATCCACGGATTCATTTAAAGGCACGCTTTGAGCTGGACCTGCAGGAGCCACGAGCCTCATCACTACGCTCATATTCTCCATCCAGGTGCTTAAACCAGCATTTTTATTCAGGAACTTCACACAGAAAAACAACTATGTGAAGAGATTAAGTGCGTCACAGTAGATATCCATCACTCAACTTCTACTAGATGTTTGATCCTTTAACAAGTTGACCATGGAGGTTCTAACTGACAGTTTAAACAGAGGCTTCTGCCACAATCCAGGAGCTTCTCATACAGTCTGTCAGGAGAAGCATCCAGTTTATTTAGGCAAGAGTTTCAACTTGTAGATCCAAGCAGGAGCTGCAATGAGGAGGTTAAGCCAAAGGTTTCAGGCAGTCTTCAGTCAGAGGAGTCAACCTGCTCTTTCAAACAGATTGTACTTTTAGGAACTTGATTGAGGAGATTCGCACTGGCAAAAATGTTATGTCAGTCAGCCTTGGGAATCCAACATCTGGGCATCTAATCTTAAAATTCAACAAGAAAGCATCCACTTGGGCCCACCTTGAGTTGCTATAAGAAAGTGTTTGTCCCCAGAGTTTCTGTCACCGTTTTGTGACATATACATAAATAAACACAATAAGTCACAACCACATATTTGCAAATTACAATCACATTATGAGCCCTGAGTATTTTATGAGTAAATTATTGCTATTATGTTTACCCTTAGCATGCCCCTTTTGGGTACCAACTAAGATCTTTCAGAGCATCTGGTATTTTAGTTGAGTCCATGTTGAAGATCCTGTTATGGTGTTCATTGTAGTGATTTTTGTGGCAAGTCCTTTGGTTTCCACATTTCTGCATGACAGTCCGAATGGCTCAACAGGTCCTCTCTTGAAATTTTAGGAAGCCCAACAGGTACCAGTTGTGAAGCTCATTTTGTGTTCTTTTTCAGGTTCCCTCTCACACTTTCCCACTTGATTTAAATTTAAACCAAAGTGTGGACATTTCCCACTGACCATCACTGACATTTGCTTTGCATCTCAGCTGTCCTGTTCTTCATAGCAAAGAGGAACTGTTCACTGATGGATTAGCACAGTGAACCAGTCTAAACTCCAGATGTCACCAACACCTAACCTTTATAAAGAAACTCCATGTTTGCTCCATCTGAGCCCAAGTGTCCACCTGCAGTATAAAGCATAGCCCACCCAGGCAGAATAAAAACTCACCTGGAAAAAGACCAGAGGCACAGAGCAGAAAGACGGTCTTGAAGAAGTCCATGTCAGCGCTGTCCTGCTCTCTTTCAAACTGCTCTCGCTCCTTCACAGGAGTTGAAAAGCTCTCTGCGCCGGGAGGAAGTAGGAGGGCTTGCTGAAATCCTGGAGGCAGGCTCCATCGGCAGGCAGCACTCTTCTCTGCACTCTAGCATGAGAGACATTACACTGCTCTCCAGGAAAGCATGCTCGTCCAGGTCCAGCAGACTCCACGTACCCCCAGCACACCAGTGACAGACATGCAGGTGAGATGCTGAAATGCGCTTTGACGGGGAATTGCTTTTCTTTCAAGCACTGCCTGCCATCTGTCATTAATGGCTAATTTCATTTAACTAGTTCCAGTTGAGCACAGCACACCGCTATTAGTCTTAGTCAACAAATAGCAATAAAGAAGACAGTTAAACAACTGGAACGCAGAAAAACCTCAGACAGAGCTCCACATAAAAATATAAATACTCGAGCAGGACACTGCAGAATTATTCACAAATAAGCCACAATGTCTCATACCTACACAACCATGAATCAAGGATACTACTTAAGAATACTGCATAAAAACACAAATATGCACAGAACGCAACCCAATCATCAGAGTGCTTCATAATTACACAAATTGTAAATGAGACACTGTATAATTACCCAAATACAATGCTTAATCAACACGTAATTTCTCAAATACTCAGCCAGAACGCAGCATTTCCACAAATTCTCGGCTATAAGAACACAAATATTCAGCCCATACAGCTACTCGGCCAGCATAGTATACACCATAATTACTCATCCGCTCAGACAGAGAGGCACATTCTCTAATTATATAAATAGAAAACCAAAACATCTTATAATTGCAAAAGAACTCAGGCAGAGCGCTTCAATATCACACAAATACTCTGTCAGAATAGCATATTCTGACCCACTATTTATATTATATAAATGCAACTCAAACTTGAACATCCTATAATTACACAAATGCGCATGTACAGCAGTATATGCTGTAATTACATAAATACAGAAACATAACACATCACAAAAGTAATCATACAAAACACTTAATAACTAAACAACTCTTTAGTGGGGCAGCGTATAATTAGACAAATACTCATCCAAAGCAGAACATGATTACAAAAGTATTCAAGCACGACAACATATACTGTAATTACATACTGTACATACAAAACTTACAGTGCAAATACTTACGCAGAACACTGCCAAACTGCTTAAAAACCACTAGATTAGCATATACTGGGCATTTGGCGAAAGAAATCGCATTAATTAGTAGCAACATATATTCACACAAATTTTCAAATAAAGCAGAATTTCATTACAGAAATACTCAGGCGCAGAAACACAAAATGAAACATTTTATAGCTAAACAATGCTCAGGCAGAGCATTTGTTTGTCAAAAGTGCTCAAACAGGACAGCATATGCTATATTTACATAAATACAGAGCCAAAATCACACAAAGCTCTTTATAACTAAACAACTTCTTAGTACCATTAGTATAAATTATACAGATATCCAGCCAAAGTTACAAATAAGTACATAACTATTGTAAATAAAGAGAGGAACAAGGATTCAACAGGTCAGGCGTCTCTTCAATGACCCCATTTAATTTAATGAACATAAATAAACGGCCCCTGTGTTGGTTCTGAGGCCGCCTGGTCCTGGCTAAACCACTGGAGCTCTGTCTCCATCCGTTGGAGGTCCAAGAATGTACGCCAATTCCTATGGGTGCGCAACATTTATAAGAAATCTCCTGGAAGGTTGGAGTTACCAGAGCGGGGTGCTAGTGAGGTCATATGTCATCTTGACCTTTCCCCTCAGAACTGCAGACGAAAAGGAAGACAAAGTTAGTAATAGCGCCCCCTCTCATCCAGGGGTGAAATCACTTACCTTGCTGGAGCCGTGAAGGTGACCCCTAAGCACGTGTGCATGACACTATACAAGTAGAGCATTTAATAATTACACAGATACTCAAGCAGATCAGCATATTTTACATTTAAACAACTACAAAACAAAAACTTGTTATAAATATACAACTACAGAGTAAATTTCATAATTACACAAGTACTTAGCCAGACAGGAACGTTCTGTAATTAAACAAATGCAAAACAAAATCTTTGGTGGAGCATACTGTAATTACACAAATACTCAATTATATTAATAATTCCATCCATCCATTTTCCAACCCGCTGAAACCGAACACAGGGTCACGGGGGTCTGCTGGAGCCAATCCCAGCCAACACAGGGCACAAGGCAGGAACCAATCCCGGGCAGGGTGCCAACCCACCGCAGGACACACACAAACACACCCACACACCAAGCACACACTAGGGCCAATTTAGAATCGCCAATCCACCTAACCAGCATGTCTTTGGACTGTGGGAGGAAACCGTAGCGCCTGGAGTAAACCCACGCAGACACGGGGAGAACATGCAAACTCCACACAGGGAGGACCCGGGAAACGAACCCGGGTCCCCAGGTCTCCTAACTGCGAGGCAGCAGCACTTATATTAATAATTATTAATATGAATTATTACTTATATATTAAATATTAATTATATTAATAGCTAGTACACAGTCCCCTAGTGGGAGCAGCCGAAAGAAGAAGAAGAAGATTTAAACAGGGCATTTCATAATTTCATAAATTCTCAGAGTAGTGCATGGTGTCATTACACAAATTCAAAACAAACACATTTGGTAATCCACCTTAATACAAGGATAAGTCTCTGTGCATCTGTCTGTGGGTCCATCCAGTTGCTATGTCTCTGTCATTCCAAAAGATGGCACATCACAAATATTTTTAGTTACAAAATGCATTGCATTTGTTATTCAAACAGGCGGTGCATCACAAACATTAACACTGCTTATAAAAATCCCATACCAAATGGCATAACACAGAAACATATGCATTGCATTTTTCATTCCAAAAGATGGTGCATCACAAACATTAGCACTGCTTTTACAAATCCCATACCAAATAGTATAACACAGAGGCATATGTA
Source organism: Erpetoichthys calabaricus (assembly GCF_900747795.2). Taxonomy (NCBI): domain Eukaryota; kingdom Metazoa; phylum Chordata; class Cladistia; order Polypteriformes; family Polypteridae; genus Erpetoichthys; species Erpetoichthys calabaricus. The sequence goes on along the minus strand of NC_041410.2, from coordinate 76,935,286 downwards.
TTACAGGGTTGTGATACAAACGTTAACACTGAGGTTTACGTTGATTACTTAGACTTCACCCCACCTAAGCACACAGTACACAACTATTCTGTCAGTGCAGGGTTTACACACATGTAGAATCAGAACACTTTGCAAAATTAAACACATGAAGAACTCTGCAATTGAAAAACATCAGAGCAGGATAAATATACAATTATATTAACAGCCTACAACAACAACAACAATTACACAAAAGCTCAGATGTCTTCATAATTACATAAATTTTCATCCAGAGCTGTGTATGTGCCATTGGTTGTGCACTAACACTCACAGTGGCTCTATAAGTACTCAGCCAGAATCAGAACTGAAATCAGCACATAAATCCATGAATAGTGCAGTGCAGCATATACTGGCCATGCATGTACATTCAACTGGATCAAACAACAGTGATTCCAGTCCAGACTGAAATATTGTGAAGTGGCATTAAATAATATTACAAACACACACATAATAATATGAATTCTCAGCCAGACCACCTGACAACAGCACTAATACTACAGTGGACCACCAATGATTAAAAAAAAATGTCATCAAAGGCAATATGTAATTACACAGAAGTTTGGCCCAAAATAATAAAATTAAAAAATGCGAAGACAGGGAACCTCAAATTAGGCAAAGGCTCATCCTGAGCACTTATAATTACATAAATCTTATGCTAGAAGAGCAAATAATAGCTTAACATTTGCTCAAAGCAATAGAGAACTACACAAATCCATAACTACAGCACTTCAGAAAGGGTCAAGCCATGAAGCAAAGCACAAATACCCTGCAATAATATATATTTTATTTTTATGAATGGGTGGCACAGCAGCAGCGCTGCTGCCTCGTTACAAGAGCCTGAAGGTTCATGTTCCAGGTTGTCCCTGCATGGAGTTTGCATGTTCCACCTGTGTCTGTGTGGGTTTCACCCAGGTACTCCGGTTTCCTCCCACAGTCTATAATCATGCGGGTTAGGTGCATTGGTGAGACTGCATTAGCTTGAGTGTACTGTATATGTCTGTGTGTTCATCCTGCGATGTACTGATGCCCGCTTCAGGGATTGCCCTGTCTTGTGCCCTGTGCTTAGTAGGATAGGCTCCAACTTGCCTGCAACCCTACTCAAGATATAGCAGGTTTGGAAAATGGATGGTTTTTTATATACTGAATATATTCTCAGGTGGAACGTGGCACCCAATATCCTGCAAAAGTGATATATAATTTCACAAGGCCTCAGCTAGAGCACCATATAATTATATCAATACTTGGTCAGGCCTGTATGTTACTACACAAATAATCTTTCAGAGCATTACCTACTCTAACAAAAGAAACAGAAAACCTGCACATCACTTAACTTCACAACCCTAGCATGTTCCTGTAAGGTCCATCTGAGCTTGGTAAAGCATATACTGTACAACATTTTAACCTACTCCATGTCCTTAAGCACCCACTACCCACTGAGCACATCTCCAAGTAATGTACAGCCCAGTCCCCCTTCTGCTCACTTTTCTGACGCTTATTTTCATGTTAACACCACTCAGCTCCTCTTGTCCACCTGTCGGACAGAGCAGCCCGAGTCAGCAACATTAAATTTAAAGGCACATCAGTAGCAGGGCATTTCTAGCTCTGCTGACCAAAATTCTGCTTGCTGGTCAGAATTGCTCATTTCTGCCCTGCAAAGGCCCCCAGTTTGTTTATTTATTTGTCTGAGATAAAGGAAATTTCACCATAATTGTGCCTGCCCAGTGTCTTATCTTTCAGTCTGTATCCTAATTTGTTTTCACTCTAAAAAAAACTAACATGATCACAAATCATTATGTTCATCTGGTGGCCTGACCAGAAAAAGTGGTAGCAAAGATGAACAGATATCAGTGATGGATCCATCCATCCATCCTCTTCCGCTTATCCGAGGTCGGGTCGCAGGGGCAGCAGCTTGAGCAGAGATGCCGAGACTTCCCTCTCCCCGGCCACTTCTTCTAGCTCTTCCAGGGGAATCCCAAGGCATTCCCAGACCAGCTGAGAGACATAGTCCCTCAAGCGCGTCCTGGGTCTTCCCCAGGGCCTCTTCCCGGTTAGACGTGCCCGGAACACCTCACCAGGGAGGCGTCCAGGAGGCATCCTGAACAGATGCCCGAGACACCTCATCTGACTCCTCTCGATGCGGAGGAGCAGCGGCTCTACTCTGAGCCCCTCCCGGATGACTGAGCTTCTCACCCTATCTTTAAGGGAAATCCCAGACACCCTGCGGAGGAAACTCATTTCACTTTACTCGTTCTTTCGGTCATTACCCATAGCTCATGACCATAGGTGAGGGTAGGAACATAGATCGACCGGTAAAATGAGAGCTTTGCCTTGCGGCTCAGCTCCTTTTTCACCACTACATTACTGCGGACGCCGCACCGATCCGCCTGTCGATCTCACGCTCCATTCTTCCCTCACTCGTGAACAAGATCCCGAGATACTTGAACTCCTCCACTTGGGGCAGGATCTCGCTACCAACCCTGAGAGGGCACTCCACCCTTTTCCGGCTGAGGACCATGGTCTCGGATTTGGAGGTGCTGATTCCCATCCCAGCCGCTTCACACTCGGCCACGAACCGATCCAGAGAGAGCTGAAGATCACGACCTGATGAAGCAAACAGGACAACATCATCTGCAAAAAGCAGTGACCCAATCCTGAGCCCACCAAACCGGACCCCCTCAACGCCCTGGCTGCGCCTAGAAATTCTGTCCATAAAAGTTATGAACAGAATCGATGACAAAGGGCAGCCCTGGCAGAGTCCAACTCTCACTGGAAACGGGTTCGACTTACTGCCGGCAATGCGGACCAAGCTCTGGCACCGATCGTACAGGGACCGAACAGCCCTTATCAGGGGGTCCGGTACCCCATACTCTCGGAGTACCCCCCACAGGGTTCCCCAAGGGACAGGGTCAAGTGCCTTTTCCAAGTCCACAAAACACATGTAGACTGGTTGGGCAAACTCCCATGCACCCTCCAGGACCCTGCTAAGGGTGTAGAGCTGGTCCACTGTTCCGCAACCAGGACGAAAACCACACTGTTCCTCCTGAATCTGAGGCTCGACTATCTGACGGACCCTCCTCTCCAGGACCCCCGAATAGACTTTTCCAGGGTGGCTGAGGAGTGTGATCCCTCTGTAGTTGGAACACACCCTCCGGTCCCCCTTCTTAAAGAGGGGGACTACCACCCCGGTCTGCCAATCCAGAGGCACTGTCCCTGATGTCCATGCGATGTTGCAGAGGCGTGTCAACCAAGACAGTCCTACAACATCCAGAGCCTTGAGGAACTCCGGGTGTATCTCATCCACCCCCGGGGCCCTGCCACCAAGGAGTTTTTTGACCACCTTGGTGACCTCAGTCCCAGAGATGGGGGAGCCCACCTCTGAGTCCCCAGGCTCTGCTTCCTCATTGGAAGGCATGTTAGTGGGATTGAGGAGGTATTCGAAGTACTCCTCCCACTGACCCACAATGTCCCGAGTCGAGGTCAGCAGCGCACCATCCCCACCATATACAGTGTTGACACTGCACTGCTTCCCCTTCCTGAGACGCCGGATGGTGGACCAGAATCTCCTCGAAGCCGTCTGAAAGTCGTTCTCCATGGCCTCCCCAAACTCCTCCCACGCCCGAGTTTTTGCCTCAGCAACCACCAAAGCCGCATTCCGCTTGGCCTGCCGGTACCTATCAGCTGCCTCCAGAGTCCCACAGGACAAAAGGGTCCTGTAGGACTCCTTCTTCAGCTTGACGGCATCTCTCACGGCCGGTGTCCACCAACGGGTTCGGGGATTGCCGCCACGACAGCCACCGACCACCTAATGGCCACAGCTCCGGTCAGCTGCCTCAACAATAGAGGCACGGAACATGGCCCATTCAGACTCAATGTCCCCCACCTCCCTCGGGATGTGGTCGAAGTTCAACTGATTGTACTGCACAATAATATGCAATCAAGTACAATACCTTGGACAAAATGCTGTAGTGGTCTGAAGAATTTGGAAGGATCCCAGGAAATAGTTCTTGGAGCCCACCGGGTCACCCCTTTCAACAAAAACTAGTGCATGATGGTACCACTTAAACCAGAACAAATCAGGCTTGTTGGCCTCACATAATGCCTTAACTAGCCTCTTCATTAGTGTGCTCGTATTGAACAGGTTAGTTCAGGAGCTCCATCCTTCTGAAAGTTCAGGTCCAACTAAGACTCCACCTTCCGGGTGCACCTGCAGTTATAGGGCTCTGACCAGAAGGGCAGTGGCCCCTTCTGGGTGTTGGAGACGTGTCAGACACTTTCATTGGGTGTCGTCTGGGAGCTGCAGAGTTAAGAGACAAGACAGGTGCTCAGGTGTAGCATCACATAGCTTAGAAGAGCCATGAAAGTGATCCACAGGCTCCCAGGTGTGACAATGTATTATATACACAAATAAATGTAGAATTAAATGAGCAGGAAAGAGAATCAAGTGAACAACTTAAATAATATTTAATTTGAAACTAACCACATTGGTTGAAATGAAGTAAACAAAATAGGCAGATTGATGTAGGGGTGGCTACATGTCTGTGTTAACTTTTGCAGATCTGTTGTGTGTGTGTGTGTGTGTGTGTGTGTGTGCATGTGTGTGTGTGTTTGTTCATTTCTTTCTTTTATCATCAAGCGTATCCTCTGTAGGGCAAACAAGCTGTCAGGTACCTTCACTTGTAGTGTGTGTGCTTCTGTGTGTGCATATATGTCTATTTAATTAAATTATGTATCTCAAAACTTACCTGTGGACTAAACGGAGCAGACTGCAAAAAATCCTGGTTATATTAAACAGTTTCTACAGTAGTTCGCACTGGACATCAGTCAAACTGTTTTTGAAGAATATGGAGATAACCACTGAACCAAACTGAACCAAAAACAATTAGCATTGAGTCTGTAGCAAGACAAACACTATGCAACTAGTAGGAAGAAGATATGTCAATTATTTAGATGTTATCATTGTACAAAGGTCTTGACATTATCGTGAATATCTCGGAACTTCATTCTCTAAAATGTTTTGTCTTTGCTAAGATATAGTAGACAAAAATGATAATTTTAAGTATTAAAAAACAATTTAAATTTTCCTTCCATTCAGGCACTCATACAGACACCATGCTAAAATCATTTTGAACATCATAGAATCAGAATGTGAAATAACTCTATAGTGCATTTGTGACCACATCACCAAACTTCCATTTAAATGGAAGTAAAATGCAAGTTGTGATCACACCAAGAGAACATTCACATCTTTGCATCAACAGGGACCGTGACAAGTGCTGTCATAGATTAGAAGTAGAGTTTCAACGCTGCCTGGCTCTGAGCTCAATGCGTTTTTGTTAGTAGCAAAGAAAATGCAATATTTGCCAAGAATCCCACATGTTCACTGCACTCCCTTCCTCGTAATGGTTCAAAGTCTTAATATTTACAGAACTGTAGAACCCTGTTAATTCAGACCCTGGTGGCCTGGACTGGATTTTCTGACAAGGGAAAAAGTCTAACTTTTGAGAAAAAATATATGGAAGGAATTGTAAAAATAACTGATGTATGAGTGGCCTTCTGCAAATTGTATGATATACTGTATATTTACCAGAGTGAGTTCTCCAAGCTTTAAATTAATGACATCATTTTAAACAAGAAGAGCAGAGATAAAAGGACTACAACTAGTCCATGAATACTAACTGCCTACTACACTGGATACGAGTGAATGTGGTGGTGCAGCCTTGCATGAGATCAGTGATGATGGGGGATACGTTCTTTATATCAAATCGCCAGTACAATTTTCTGTGCTGTGCTCTGCTGGGCTGGTAACATCACTTCAGGAGCGGTACAACGAAGCAACAAGCTCATTAAGCTCATTAAGGCTAAATTATGGAATTCCCTGGTGGTAGTAACAAAGGAGAGAATGAAGACAAAACTAAGTGCCATTATGAACAATGCTGTAGATAGATTGATAGATAGATAGATAGATAGATAGATAGATAGATAGATAGATAGATAGATAGATAGATAGATAGATAGATAGATAGATAGATAGATAGATAGATACTTTATTAATCCCAGGGGGAAATTCACATACTCCAGCAGCAAAAAATATTAAATTAAAGAGTAATAAAAAATGCAGCTAAAAAACAGACAATAACTTGAATAATGTTCAACGTTTACCCCCCCTGGTGGAATTGAAGAGTCGCATAGTTTGGGGGAGGAATTATCTTCTCAGTCTGTCAGTGGAGCAGGACAGTGACAGCAGTCTGTCGCTGAAACTGCTCCTCTGTCTGGAGATGACACTGTTTAATGGATGTAGTGGATTCTCCATAATTGATAGGAGCCTGCTGAGTGCCCGTTGCTCTGCTACGGATGTCAAACCGTCCAGCTCTATGCCAACAATAGAGCCTGCCTTCCTCACCAGTTTTTCCAGGCGTGAGGCATCCTTCTTCTTAATGCTGCCTCCCCAGCACACCACTGCGTAGAAGAGGGCACTTGCCACAACCATCTGATAGAACATCTGCAGCATCTTACTGCAGATGTTGAAGGATGCCAGTCTTCTAAGGAAGTACAGGCGGCTCTGTCCTTTCTTGCACAGAGAATCAGTATTGGCAGTCCAGTCCAATTTATCGTGACATCCTCTCTGTGACACACTAACATTGAGAACTTTCAGCCAACAGACTAATTTTTCCCTGGGGACAAATAAAGTTCTATCTATGTGACATGCACAGTGTCAAGTCCTTCTGATCATTTTTGTTGTTGACATCTATTGATTTAATCTTTATCATAAGAGTGTAATTTACTGCACAATATATGGTCCATAAATTAACTAAAAATGAGAGTTTATTGGGTCTAAAGGGCCAAAAAATAGTGGATCATCTCAAAGAGTTAAATTTCTTGCATAACTAGACATCAAGATGATATGTATGATGTTTTCATATGTGAGGGTTTTCTCGTAATGGTGAATCAGGAGGTGCTAGATAAATAAAGCTGAAGGGATTTCAAAGCATTCAGCAGAAATTGTTATGAACACAATATCTCTCTATTATAAAAAAAATCCTGTGGGATGGGATGACTAGGAGACAATACGTGATCTTCACGTTAAGATCACAGAAGACGAATAAAAGACCTGTGAGATGAAAGAGAATGGCCACGGAGCGTCTCGCGGGGATATAGAACATGAGATTCTTGCAAGACACGCCCTACTTACAAGCAATATCAGAGCACGATCAGCAAAAAAATCAGTAGTGTAAAGGCACGCAGCACACACAGACCCAGGGGTCTCAGGTCTTATGACTCAGGCGCCGCCGAGAGTGGCAGCCTTTTCAGCAGCTCTGTTGTGAATTTCCCCTTGGGATTAATAAAGTATCTATCTATCTATCTATCTATCTATCTATCTATCTATCTATCTATCTATCTATCTATCTATCTATCTATCTATCTATCTATCTATCTATCTATCTATCTATCTATCTATCTATCTATCTATCTATCTATCTATCTATCTATCTAAAGCGTATGAAGGACAATATGTTATAAATGAAACGTCGACGACTAAAAGATCGCATTAGTGCAAACAAAAGGAAATTAATCATCAGGACTCAGGTGTAATTGAAAAAATAGCAGGACAAAGCGAGGTCAGAAATAAAAGGCAAAGAGCAGAAAACAAAGTCTTTTCGCCTTCGCATCATTCAATGCACAAAACGTAGATTTACACAATAATGGACCATACGCTATGAGAATCTGTGGTCCCACAACAGTTAAAGCAACAACAAGTTTAATTTCAAAGAAAATACAATTCGGTCAGGTGTATATTTATGATCACAGAGAAGCAATCACAATGCGAGCAGCAGAGACACGAAGTGGCAAAAAGGACAGCGGTTGTACAGGCTTTAAAATGATCGACGGGCAGCCCCCTTCACAACGCGAGCAGCGTTATACATCCTGCAAGAAAGAGATTTAACCACACCTGGGGCCAGAAGTAAAGGACAATTATTGTTTTTACAACGTCACACGAGACAAGGCAGTGAGCCATCATTTAAAACAAGTCCACAGACCTCTAAGCTAGCAGTTGTTGGATTGCTTTTGGCATACACGCATCATGTGCTACCAGCTCTTAAGACAACGACATGCGACAAGCAGAACAGGCAGCTCGCCAGCAGCAGAAAGACAGCAGATGATCCGACGGCATATCCTTAGCGTGCGTTCAGCCGCCCCCCCTTCACAACGTGAGCAGCGTTATACGTCTTGCGAGAAAGAGATGTAACCACGCACGGGGCCGGAAATAAAGGACAAGTATTGTTTTTACAAAGGTTTTTAAAGTAAAAGTGAAAATAATGCATATGTAACAATTCCCATGAAAATAACAATCTCTTTAAATTGTATATCCGGAGCGAAGCGAGCAGGGGGCAGAGACCCCTAGAAAATAAAATAAAAAAGTAAATAACCAAATAAAGGAGTGGTGTAAAAATGATGTTAAGAGCATCTAGAATCTGACCATTTAACTTCTAAATACAGTTAATGGTATGAGGAGAATTAAATGGGCCAAAAATACACACATTTCTTGTGAAATTAAACTTTTATCCTATTAAAAAATGACTTCTAGCAATGAAATATGTCAAGCACATACGCTGCATAAAAGGTCAATATAGTCAAAAATTAAGTTTAGGTGTTTTCAGACACATCTGTACATACATAACACTTTAACTGACGCCTCACATTTCTGCAGACTAATGTGCAATCCAATTTGTATTTAATTGTGTGAAGACCACAAAAACCAGAGCCTTTGCAAAAGGTGGGATAACACTAGTGCTGCACCCTACAAAGTAAAAGTATTTTCTGACTTTTAGTCAGTAGTAGGTAAAGTCATCCCTGATGGAGGATCACAGGAATCGTGGGAAGGAGGGGTCCTTTCATCGGATTGACTGGCCCAGCACTGTTTCAGCCATGGAATGGCCAAATGGGGGAGGCAGCTTGATGGATGAGGTCTCCAGGACTCTAAATATACCCAAAGATTCTTATGTGATATCATCTACTGTTAAATTCTGCTCCGTACTTCTAAAATTTTTATTTTTATACTGTATTGAGGATTTGTTCTGTTCTGTGTATTATATTGTATTGACCCCCTTCATTTTGACACCCACTGCACGCCCAACCTACCTGGAAAGGGGTCTCTCTTTGAACTGCCTTTCCCAAGGTTTCTCCCATTTTTCCCTACAAGGTTTTTTTTTTGGGAGTTTTTCCTTGTCTTCTTAGAGAGCTGGGGGGCTGTCAAGAGGCAGGGCCTGTTAAAGCCCATTGCGCCAATTCTTGAGTGATTTTGGGGTATAGAAAAATAAATTGTATTGTATTGTATTTTACTGCCTCATTCCAGTTTCATATCCCTGCCTCCTCCTCCATTTGAGGTCTATGTGTGCAGGCACCACCATTTATTAGCTATCATGCTGGCTTATAAACCACAAGGCTGCTGGTTCAGTTTCTGCCTCTGATTGACCCAGAGTGCCTCATTTAATCAACTGTGCTCCAATTATTAAAAATACATATGTTTGTAATATTGTCACAGTTTTATATTGCCTTGAGATGGTGTTCATTTTTGAAAGATGTAATATAAAATATGCCCTGCTATAATGTTATATACATGTGTCTGTGTGTGCCGAATTCACTGACATTTGCTTTACTGGATCCAGTCCATACTGAAACATATGCTGGGCAAGTGGATGGCCTGCTGCCGTGGCTGTAATGGAGTCCTTAGCCATCCAAGCTCAGACAGCTTTATTAATGCCAGACCTAGAGAGTCCCAAAATGATGGGTCTTCTGCTGCCGAGGTTTGTTTTTCTTCTCAGCCAGGATCCCAGAAGACGCTTGTTAATTTTTCCACAAGATGAGAACAAAGAGAAGAGCAATGAGCTATGTGAGGAATGCCACGGGACCCGTGGACAAGAAGGCCTGTACTCCCTCGAGCTCTGCCATCACTTGGAGATTTACAGACATTTTTCAACAATCTGCACAGAGGCTCTTAAGAAAATTGCGACAGGGTCGATGAGGCAGAGATTTACTCCCATCTTCAATTTCAGAGCCCCCCTTGTCTTACAAAATGACTGCTAAATCAAAAGGTCATTTTATAGTACAGACTGATTTAATTACGAGGAATCCACTTAGCTGAAATCAGGAGAAAGCACCTTGAGACCCCCTCGCTGGCCTACCAGTGTCCTGACCTTCTCTTGACTAAGCAGCTCAGACCTCCACTCTAACTCTTAACTGGGAGAACAAAACATTCACCCATTACAATAGGGAAAGCCACACCTCTGTTGTCACTGGGGAACCCTTAAACTACCCAGGGCTGCCCGAAATTTTGTTGTGTTTCAATCTCCAACCCTTTCCTGACCCCTTCCACTTTTGAAATTTAACCGAAAAGTATAGAATAACAAATTTTATGACTGTTAGATAATGGAGGTCCTCATTCTGAATGGGAACCTAAGAGCACTCACCCTCTTCATCCAGGAAACGGAAGACAGGTACCCGTCATAGTACGGTGCCACCACTTTTCACTTTTCTAATTCATTAAACATTCATAATTGAAGAGTGAACCAAGATCCATGTTGATTAATTTCTCCTTGGGATTAATAAAGTATCTATCTATCTATCTATCTATCTATCTATCTATCTATCTATCTATCTATCTATCTATCTATCTATCTATCTATCTATCTATCTATCTATCTATCTATCTATCTATCTATAACGCAAAAAGCACCTACTGTGGTTGCTGTGTCAGTTTGTCTGTCTTGCTCCCAGTGAACTGATTTTGTTGAAGTTTTCACATTTTATTGCCATACAACATTGAATTTCACTCTTATTAATTAACAGAATAAAGACTCCTGAATGTAAAATTAAAATTAACAGATTTCTGTTAAGTGGTTTGAATTAATTTCAAATATAAAGCACAAAATAATTGATTGAATGAGTATTCACCCTGATTCATCACTGGTGCAGCCAATTGGTTTCAGAAGTCAAATCATTAGTTGATGACAGGGGACCCACCACACACCCTTAGAGGGTTAACTAAGCCACCTTTCCTGTTTAGGGTAACCCTTCCAATCTCTTTGTATGACGACTCTTACTTTTCTGCTAGAGTCACCTTTTTCTCTCGGTGCCAGATGTGATCCTCAAATGGGAATACACATCTGGGGACAACTTGTTGAAAAGTTTGTAGTGAATAGTGGTAAAATCCACAACAGCTCCGTCCACAGGGCTTCATCTTAAAACACCCGCCTCCAATTCCTCCAGTTCATAGCAAATAAAATGGAACAAAAGACTTGACACTAAAAGAAAAGAAAAGAAAAAGTGAAACCTGTTGTTAGCCTTTGAGGAGCTCAGTCGCACAAGGTGACTGAAGTTTAATGATTAATTTGTATATAGTCATGAAGCCGACAGAAGAGACAGACAGATGGACTCACACACGTAGCTGCTTGGCTTCATACATTTGAAAAGTGCTTCTGTCTGCTAAGATATCTTTCTGCAGTTTTGACTATTCTGATTATTTTGACTCTTTTGACATAACAACAGCAAGAAGAGTTCAGATAAACATGATCAACGCATTAAAATGGTGCTGCTATATTATGGTAGGGGTTGATTGCATTTGCAATTAGACAGTAATGTTAACTTACTTTAGTTACTTGTTTAGACGTCCAGTCAGAAAGTGGATGCTGTGCAGCCTTATTTGTGCTTCTACTGCTGTTGTTAGGCACATTTACTGATCTGGGGGTTTGGAGTACTGAAATCTGCATCTCCTGTGGCTCTTCATTCTTAACTCTCTGAAAGGCAGTCCTTTTAATCTTATTTGACGGAGAGTAACACATTGTTTCATATTTTGCAAGTCATATTTCACAAACATAGCTGCTAATTCTTTCAATCTTCATCATCATTAATGAACAACAAGGAGCTCATACAGCGCCTGTGACACCACGTCGTTCACTTTTACCACCTGTCCATTGATGTCTGTGAATGACAATGTATTACCTGATTTTATGGAAAGTCTTTTCTTTTGCGGCAGGTTACGTTTATTTTTAACACATGGTCTCCACACACCTGACACGCATTTATTCATTTAATAGGTTTTTTTAGTTGACATTTCAGTTGTAGACACTTTATCATAATCAGAAGCTTGCTCTCTGTCAGATCAAATTAACAAGAGCACTTCTGATCTTTGCAGTTTAAAATCACAACCCCCTACTTTGTGTGCCGGCTTCACAAGGCATTGGTTTGCGTTAGAAATGTGACACTCAGTGAGCCGTCTAATTGTTCCCACCCAGTTTTAAGCAAAATTCACTCACAGCTGTCTCCAGAAATATATGTTATATGTCTGGCTCAGCGAGACTAGAGTAACCCAGACCCTGATTTCAAAATGTCAGCCCAGACTTCTCCTTGTCCTTACAGAGCACCCTAGAACCTCAACCTCAGACAGTGACACTTATTTTCAGTCTGTTTTAAAAAATGATCTTCATCCTTATTAATTATTATTGTTTATTTAGGAGATACCTTTATCTAAGGAGACTTACAAAGTAAATATGAATATGTCATTAGAAAGTGTAAGTATTAAAAGCAACAGAGAACAGGATAAAAAATGAGTAAGAGGGAGTAGCACTGCTACCTCCACAATTATACCAGCATCTAGAGTAAGACACCAATCAGTACCCTAAACTCTTTGTCAACAAACGCCTAAAAATGAGTAAACTGTATGCAGTTCAGATAGAAAATGGGAGATCATTTCATGGATTTGAAGAAAGAATGGAAAAGCAGTGTCCAGTGTTGGCACGTCTGGCAAGAGGAGGGATTGTCAGCAGACTTACAGAGGCAGAAGGGAGACTTTTAAAGGGGACACATGAAGAGACTAAAGACAGGAGATATTGAGGAGCACAACCATTTACAGAACCATAGGTCAAGAACCGGAACCTTGCAGCAACTGGAAGCCAGTAGAGAGACCAAAGCAGAAGAATAACAGAAGTGCAACAAGGGACAGAGAATACCAGTTGAGGAGATGAATTCCCGAGGATCTGGAGAGATGTGACAACAACAGAAGAAGACATTGCTAAGAGAGAGTTGCAATAATCCAGCTTAGTGAGAACCAGTGCCTAAACAAGGATTTGTGTCACTTAATTAGTGAAGAAGGGTTGAATCCTCTCAATATTATGATGGAAGCAACAACAGGATTGTGTTACTGGAGAAATATATTCAATGAATGAAAATGAGGAGCCCAGAGTAACACCAAAATTCCTTACTGTGACTGATGGTGAAAGGGTGACATGTTCAAGGGCAATGCCTGGAGACAAACTTGATGAAAGAGAATCAGAAGCAAAATATAAGATTTTTGACTTTGAAAGTTTAAGGTGATGATCATTCATCCATGATGAGATGACAGAGAGACATCTGGAGATCTGTGTTGAAACCTAGAAATTATAAGAGGGAAATCAGAGGAAGATTTGTGCATCATTAGCATAGAGGCGGATGGAGAAGTCATTAGAAGAAATAACTTTGCCTAAAGACCGAACGTAGAGAGAAAGGAGAAGTGGACCCAACAATGATCCTTGAGGCTCACCTGTGGAGAGTTTCTATGGAGAAGACAAAGAGTTAGACCAGTAGGCATAAAATGATTGTTTAGACAGGCAGGAGTTGATCCAGTCTGAAGCAGAACTGCTGATTCCAAGCTTACTGAGGGAAAAGGTAAGGAAGGAGTGGTTAATGGTATTGAAATCTGATGAAGGGCCAAGAAGAACAAGAAGAGAGAGATGCAGCTCAATCAGACCTAAGAGCATCTGTGGCTGAAATCAGTATAGTCTCGGCAGAGTGACCCTTGTGGAGTAGAGATTGAAGAGCATCTAAATGGTTGATGTCAGAGAGATAAGAGGAGAGTTGTTTGTAGATTATGCATTCTACTTTGGAATGGAAGACGTGAGTGAGGATGGTAATTGTCAATGGCAGATGGATTGAGAGAGGATTTCTTGAGAACAGGGATCTCACTAGAATTCTTGAAATCAGTAGGTATGATGCTCTTTCAAGTAACCTCTGTCTTTTTGAAAATGTGACCTAGGTAGCCAATCTCTGTCATTAGCGCTTTGAGTATTGAGAAAAGCGCTATATAAATGTAATGAATTATTATTATTATTATTATCTCCCACTCTGACACTCACACTTTAAAAGTGACACAAACATCTGTCCTTGCAGGATCTCTACCCATATCTTGACAGGGTAATTATTAACTATATTTTGAGTAAGAGCAGCTAAAAATGACCTGTTGCCTCCACTCCTCTATGTAACCAATAACTAAGAGCCCCAGGCTGATACCCTGACACTTGGTTAAATAATATTTGAATTAACAAACTCAAATCAAATGAATCAGAGGTAGAAGATGAAAGAGTAAGAAATATAGGAAGCTAGAGGACAGAATCATGAAGCGGACAACTTCAACACCACATACAGTATATGGGCACACTTGTTATTCTTACGTCTTTAAATGTAATACGTTTATTTAACTGCCATTCCAACATCCATGTGATGAACTCAACTTTACACTAACTCTAACATTCAAGTACTTTTCTTTTTTAATTCTCACCTTTAGACATAAAAATTCCCATTGCAATTATCAGACATTCTAGTACAAGTTTACTAGAAATTAGGGTAAAGAAAGCTTGGTTGATTAATAATCGATCAACAAAAATATTAATAACAATATCTGATGGTGAAGTCAGAAAAAAAAGCATAATGGATGTGAATCTTCTTTGACATGATGTGACAAGCTTCACACACTAGAATCTGGGGATCTTCTGCCATTCTTCTCTGTTGATTATCTCTGGCTTTGTCAGGCTGAATGGAGAACAATCAGCGGACAGCTATTTTAAGGTCTCTCCAAAGATGTTCAGTTGGTTTCAAGTTTAAGCTTTAGCTGGGCCACTCACAATCCTGCATTGTCTTTGCTTTGTACTTAGAGTCATTGTCCCGTTAAAAGGTGAACTTTTGCCCTAATCTGAAGTCCACAGCACTCTGGTGCAGCTCTCCTTCAATCCTGACTCATCTTCCATCCCTGGCGCTGAAGAACTATCCCACAGCATGATGCTGCCCCCACCATGCTTCACCACTGGAATGGTATTTTACAGGTAATGAGCTGTGCTGGATTTCCTCAAGACTTGATATTTAGAATTGAGGTCAAACAATTCAATCTTGCTTCTTATAGTTCAAAAGTCTTTAAGGAGCTTTTTTGCAAACTCTAAATGCCACTCTGCCATAAATCCCAGATCAGAGGAGTGTTGAAGTGGTGGCTGTCCTTTTTTATGTTTCTCCCATCTCCACACAGGTCCTCTGGAGCTCAGTCAAAGTGACCAATAGGTTCTTGGTCACCTCTCTTACGATGGCCTTTGTCCCATAGTTACTCAGTTTGCAAGGTGGGCAGCTCACGGAAGAGTTGTGGATGTTCCAAACGTGTTACATTTAAGAATTATGTGTCCACTGTGCCTTTGGGGATATTCAGGGCTGCAGAAATTTCATGAAGCCTTGACCAGATCTGTAACTTGACTCAATCCAGTTTCTAAACTCTGCAGGCAATTCCTTTGACCTCATGGCTTGTTTTTTGCTCAACTGTGGGACCTTCTACACTCAGGTGTGTTCCTTTTTTCTGAATTGGCCCCAGGTGGACTCCAAACCAGGGGTTGAAACTTCTCAATGATGATTAATAGAATGGGATGTACCTGAGCCAAAATTTCAAGTGTCATAGCAAAGGATCTGAAAGCTTGTGTCAATGTGATAATTCAGTATTTTTTTTTAAAATAAATTTGCAAAACTATCTAAAATCCTGTTTTCACGTTGTCGTTTTGAGTTGTTGAGTATTGCTTGATGTGTAAAAAATGAATTTAAATGATGTTAGCCCAAGGTTGCAATGAGGCAAAATGTGAAACAGTGAAGGGGTCTGAAAATGTTCTTAAGGCCCTGAATGCATGGACTAATGCCCTGCCTTGGGTTGTTTCCTGCCTCATAGCCAGTGCTGCTAGGATAGGCTTGGCCTTTTGAATCACTAACTGCTGACAAGCAAAAAAAAAATGGTAAGAAAGAAGCCAAGGGTTTGATGAGAAAACAACAAGGAAGGACCCAACATCTGCTGGGAGAAAACATATCAGGAAAGTGAAGAGTTCAGTGGGAGCTAAATAGAGGCTTTGTCGTTCAAGCATCAATTACTGATCTTTTGGCAGAATTAATATTTTTATTTTGCAGTCTCTGAAGTGCGGTAGTTCCTGGAAGGGTAGATGTTTTTAAAGGCTGCAAACTGGAAGAAGGGAATGATGGGATTGCTCACAAAGTCCTCACAAAGACTTATGGGTGTTTGTGCATCTCAATATGCAGATGGACGGTAAAAACACAGAAAATATTAGAAACATTTTTAGATACTTCCATTAGTAAGAGCTGCTGGACACCAGAAGAATCTCAGCTTTTATGCAGAGGTAATGCGGCCAGAAGTTTTATTAAAGTGAAGAAAAGAATGAATTTCATTTATAAATTATGTGGTGAGTTGCTTATCTTATTGAAAGCAAAATATTAATGCTATGAATAAGAATCGTCTGCCAAAACAAGGCAGCTGCAAAAAGTAAAAATTACATGAATCTTTCTTACACAAAAGTCAACATCTCCAAAATGAACTCGTATTCGTTTGGTGTCTGATGATCTTTAGACAGATGACGAGAATCTACTGCAGCCAGGGTTATCAAGTATGACGGAATTCACCGGACTCCATGCACGCTTAGCTGGTAGTCTGCACGTGTCCTCATTGTGTTTGTACCACTCAGCATGTAAATGGGTGCACAACAGCAAGAACTGAGAGGCGAATTTGAAAGTGGCACAGCCCAACAAGACCCTTAAAGAGAAGGTCTTCCCAAGAAAATGGTAGGACCACCACCAGAGGGAGGTAAGTCACATGCTTATAAAGAAAGCTCCAGAATTAATGGAAATAAATGAGAATGTTTAGCTTAATAGAAATCCCCCAGTGTGCTAAATGACATCAGCAAGACCTGTTACATTATTTAAAGCTCCCCTGCTACCTATTACCGGAGAGGAGTTCCTGCCTCTTTAAGGGAGAGCTGGGGTTCTGCGCAACACGATCACCACAGGCAGGCAGGGGAGATTAATGGGATGGCTACAGAAGGTCCAAACAGCGTTTCTTAAAAGTCTTTAAAGCTCCTTCTGAACAGACCTCAGTGATCCTGGAAGTGGGAGGACAGGGGCTGGAGCTCGACTGGTGGTGTGAGAGACCAGAAAGTCATCTAGAGAGACAAATTGTGAGTGAGATGAGTACTAAATGGTAGAACTTACCGGAGGGTAAGTGAGCCAACCACCCGACTAGCTAAAGAGGGAATTAATTGTCCTGTATGGATCAGCACAGGGTGTCTGGAAGACATTTTTGTGATTTTGAGTTTGTACAATTGTTTTTTCCATCAAATGAAATATTTTATCTTCATGATGATGAAATCATTTTGATACTATCTTGCGACTCTTGTTTATTACGGATGCTAACATTTTATGCTATGTGGCCATCTAGTTTTCTGTAACAGCACCTGATATCATAGGTAGTATTTCACCCCAGGATCAAGAGTCTTTTTATTTATTTCTTTTATTGTCTTTTGAATATTCTTTTGTACTTTATGTTGTTGCTTTTTCCTTTTCTGTATTTTATTGTTCTTTAATGAATATTTTGTATGTAGATTGCTGTGTAATAATTAAGTATTACAAGTTGGTCCATAACACTGAAATGTGGAACTGCTGCAGGACAAGAAAAGTTTGAGGAAACTTCAGTTCTAGTGCTGTGATAACCCACCTCTTCCTCTCATGTATTGGTCAAAATCCCTGCCTTCAATTCAAAAGCGTGATCCTGTGTGAAGCGGCTTCCTTTTTATGAACTACTTTCATTCCACAAAGTTATTTCTTTAACAATATTTACAAAATACATGCATTTTTCATGTTGTGAGCACAGGACTGGATGACTTGACGTGTGGAATATTCAGAGTTGCCAGTTCCTGGATATATTTCCAGCCCAATGACAGCTGACAATGACGCTGTGAACCAGGCCAAGGAATGATGCTGTCAACAACTGGCTAACAGTTTTGGGGCTGTAGACGTCCAGGTTGTGTTCCTCTTGAAGTTCTGCTGCTATTGATATCATTTGGAGTCCCCCATTGAGTTTGGCCATTTGGGTGGCTGCAAGTAACCTTTGAAAATAACCCAAAAACCCACACACCGTCAAATCAAAAATTTTCCCTGTACAGAGCTTTCAAAAATAATCTGGCCTACAAACACACATCTAGTAACCCTGGGCAGGAGTAATGTGAGAGATTTTCATGGACGTTTTTCAAAATGTTTTCTGTTGTCCGGCATTGGTCACCTTTGGGTCCCACTGTATCAGGAACTTTATGTCTTATCTCCATGAAAACCTGATATTAACATTTTTTTCTTGACCACCACTACAAAATACATAGAGAAAGTAACATATGAAGAAATATCATTTTCGGGTGGAGTGTTCCTTTAAAATAAACACAATGAAATGGAAAACAAACACAAGCAAGGTAATGAACCCTGGCTGTAACACAACCCTTGTGTTCTCCATTTTAGTATTAAAAGACACCTTTGTTATAGCTTTGATCTCCTTGTTACTTTTAATATTCAAAAATATCTTTAGAGCATCCACAGTCTTCAGAATTTTATTCTACAGACTTCCACATCATGGCCTCACCTAAAGAGGTAGTTCCCAAAGGACAATTTCCTGTTTATATGTCACTTTGGTGGTGGCACAGTTGCTGGTGATGCTGACTTAAAGCTTCAAATCCCAGCTGAGGCCACTGTCTGTGCAGAGTTGGCACATTTTGTCTGTGTTTAATTTCACATATTTTGTGAAAATGACAAACCGAGTAGAGATGAAGGATGGATGGATGGATTTATTCATGTTGGCCTTCAAGATCTTTCTTCTGCTTCTTGACTTCTGATCTGCTTAATTTAGCTGACCTCAGAGTAGAAGTCTCAATGTGAGGAAATGGAGCCTAAACAGCTGATGGGAGAAGATCATGGAGTCATCACTGTTCATCCATGAAGCCTAAACTGCCTTGAAGACTCACTGAACTACTTCAGAATATTCCCGAGTTAATCAAAGGGAAACACATTGGAGACATATTCACTGCTTCTTTATCATTTTCCCGAATGCATTCCTGAATACACTTAGCCTCTCACTTGACTCCCTCCTACTGTATTATTGGCTCATTTTTCTGCCCAGTTTGCAATAATTTTTTCCAGTTTCCTTTCAGCATTTCTAAATTGTTCTTTGAATTGTTTTGGGAAGCTTTTCAGTAAAAGCAGACTTTTATAAATAAGGCTTTCATACAGTTTTTTCCTTTCATTTTCATACTGTTGTTAATTTCTGATGTGGAATTACTTAGTGTTTTATGAGATTATTTTTTTTTTAGTCTACTCCTTTGTCCTCAGAAGTCCCCTCACCCATTCATCCCGCTCCTTTAATGAAAGCCCCCGCTGCATCTGTTCACATTCTGCTTCCCCGGAGTTCTATTTTTTAGTTGAAGGCAGATCAGGTTCACGGGATCGTTTCCAAGGTGTTGAAATCACTACGCTTTTTTTGTCCTGCCAGTTCTGAGTTGTGGAATTTGGACAAATGCTTAAACAAAATATTTGCTTCCTGCAGCTCCGTGCTGAAAGTGCTGAAGGCTGAGATGCTGCACTTGAATGCCTGGCCTGCCGCTGTGCTGTTCCCGGCCCGCTTTCATTAATGGACTGTACATTTGGCCTTGACACCCAGCAGACGCATAGACACTCTGTCATCATAACTGAGCAAGTGAGAGTGTCTCAGTGGGCGTGTAAGCAGGTGAGTGTGCAAATGACTGTATGCAGCTTTAGAAAAGGGATCAGTTAGATCTGTTCTTCTTTTGAACCATCGGCTAATCAAACTGTCAGGATTACCAACGTTTTTGAACAGAGTGTTGAACTCTAGGATGCACATAAGACAAGAACTCTAGAAAAATATGTAAATGCTAAGCAAAAACTAGGAACAAGTAATATTATCTATTAGAATGTCTGTTTAACCTCCGATAAAGTGTGCATATGCTTATAGTGGGGGCCGGGTGGTCTTTTGCCCTTGGAACCCCTGCAGATGTAGTTTTTTTTCCACCTTAACTGGAGTTTTTTTGTTTTTCTGTCCTCCTGGCCATTCGACCTTACCTTTATCTTTGTTACATACTGTACTGTTGTTGTTGTTGCAAGAAGATGTGAAGTGAGGGCTCTTGGGAACTTTGTTGTTTAACTTGTATCTCATAATTAGCTTGAACAAACTTCATGTTTACAGGTAGAAAGACCAAGGGAAATTCACAGTCATCTGATTTTTGACTGATGTCACCTACTAAAAATATCCATCAAACCATAGCCATTAAAGATTCAATACAGGCTTTGAGGAGGCAGATGTCAGACAGAGTATGAGAATGCAGTGATGGTAAGAGAGAGAGAGAGATGGCATATGCAGTTCTGAAGCCACACCAAAATATCATAATTTCAGAGGACACTGTGAAGATCCAGCCCGGACACAAACTTACACTGAGACAAAATGTCCCAAAATACGCGCTTTTATTGCTGTCTCCTGCACACAGCATCAAGCAATGCACAAATCAGCACAAATAGCTCACAGTCCCCTTTACTTTCCTTTTTTCTCTCCTTCTTATTCTTCAGCCGCCTCCACTCCTCTCTCGCAAGCTCTGTCCTCTGCCTTCCGGCTCCTTGAATGGAGTGAGGTGGCCCCTTTTATGTTGCACCCAGATGTGCTTCAGGTGCACCCTGATGAATTTCCTGCGGCACTTCCTTGTGTGGTGGAAGTGTTGCAGTCCATGGCTCCGGAATGATCCAGGCGCCCCCTGGCAGTGGCCATGAGCCCCAGCAGGGTTGAGCTTCCAAACTCCATTTCTGTGGTCCCGATGCAATCCAGGGGGGCTGCCCTCTTGCATCCCAGGGAAGATAATGCCTCTCTGTCCGGTCCTTCCATTCTCCAGACATCCTGGCTGGGCAAGAGTCCCAGCTGTTTGCCACAACACCTACAATATTAAATGTACCCCAATGAAGGCGAGGGCAAAAAAAGGCTGCATAATGGCGGCACATGCAGTGCATCCGGAAAGTATTCACAGCTCATCACTTTTTCCACATTTTGTTATGTTACAGCCTTATTCCAAAATGGATTAAATTCATTTTTTTCCTCAGAATTCTACACACAACACCCCATAATGACAACGTGAAAAACGTTTACTTGAGATTTTTGCAAATTTATTAAAAATAAAATAATTGAGAAAGCACATGTACATAAGTATTCACAGCCTTTGTCATGAAACTCAAAATTGAGCTCAGGTGCATCCTGTTTCCCCTGATCATCCTTGAGATGTTTTTACAGCTTCATTGGACTCCACCTGTGGAAAATTCAGTTGATTGGACATGATTTGGAAAGGCACACACCTGTCTATATAAGGTCCCACAGTTGACAGTTCATGTCAGAGCACAAACCAAGCATGAAGTCAAAGGAATTGTCTGTAGACCTCCGAGACAGGATTGTCTCGAGGCACAAATCTGGGGAAGGTTACAGAAAAATTTCTGCTGCTTTGAAGGTCCCAATGAGCACAGTGGCCTCCATCATCCATAAGTGGAAGGAGTTCGAAACCACCAGGACTCTTCCTAGAGCTGGCCAGCCATCTGAACTGAGCGATCGGGGGAGAAGGGCCTTAGTCAGGGAGGTGACCAAGAACCCGATGGTCACTCTGTCAGAGCTCCAGAGGTCCTCTGTGAAGAGAGGAGAACCTTCCAGAAGGACAACCATCTCTGCAGCAATCCACCAATCAGGCCTGTATGGTAGAGTGGCCAGACGGAAGCCAATCCTTAATAAAAGGCACATGGCAGCCCACCTGGAGTTTGCCAAAAGGCACCTGAAGGACTCTCAGACCATGAGAAAGAAAATTCTCTGGTCTGATGAGGCAAAGATTGAACTCTTTGGTGTGAATGCCAGGTGTCACATTTGGAGGAAACCAGGCACCGCTCATCACCAGGCCAATACCATCCCTACAGTGAAGCATGGTGGTGGCAGCATCATGCTGTGGGGATGTTTTTCAGCGGCAGGGACTGGGAGACTAGTCAGGATAAAGGGAAAGATGACTGCAGCAATGTACAGAGACATCCTGGATGAAAACCTGCTCCAGAGCGCTCTTGACCTCAGACTGGGGCGACGGTTCATCTTTCAGCAGGACAACGACCCTAAGCACACAGCCAAGATATCAAAGGAGTGGCTTCAGGACAACTCTGTGAATGTCCTTGAGTGGCCCAGCCAGAGCCCAGACTTGAATCCGATTGAACATCTCTGGAGAGATCTTAAAATGGCTGTGCACCGACGCTTCCCATCCAACCTGATGGAGATTGAGAGGTGCTGCAAAGAGGAATGGGCGAAACTGGCCAAGGATAGGTGTGCCAAGCTTGTGGCATCATATTCAACAAGCAATATTTAATTGCTGCCAAAGGCGCATCGACAAAGTATTGAGCAAAGGCTGTGAATACTTATGTACATGTGATTTCTCAGTTTTTTTATTTTTAATAAATTTGCAAAAACCTTAAGTAAACTTTTTTCACGTTGTCATTATGGGGTGTTGTGTGCAGAATTCTGAGGAAAAAAATGAATTTAATCCATTTTGGAATAAGGCTGTAACATAACAAAATGTGGAAAAAGTGATGCGCTGTGAATAGTTTCTGGATGCACTGTACTTTAAAAACACTCCTTAGTTGGATTACAAAGAATGGACTCTTTAATTGACATGGTCATCTGTCTCTCGATTATACTGAGGAAAAGCTGGCTGAGTCATTCAAGTTGTATATTTTCTTCAAATTTTGACTTCTAGTATTTGATGCTTTGTTTCTCTGCAAATAAACTTAAACAATGATTAAATTAAAGTCTGAATATTTTCTCACTGAAACTTGCCTGGCTTAATGATATCCTCCGTCCTGAATGACGAAGGTGACTCCTATGTTTTGTTTAGCTCTTTCAAAAGTAATGATCAAGAAACCAAAGGACAAAGGGAACCTTGCAGGAGAACCTCCTCATCTCTGTTAGAGTAATTACGCAGTACTTTCAGGGGTAACAATGGGGCATCCCTCTGGCCCCTGCTCAGGTATTATAGCTGAGGTTGCCAGCCTTGCCCAAATTGCTAATATGTTTGATTCATGTAGCCTTTTCAAAGATACTAACAGTTCTGTACATCCCAGTAGGAGTGTAACTTTTGAAGAGGCTATTGGCCTTTTCTGAGGTCATTTGAACATGTAGTCCTTTCAGAAGTGCAGGCATCCCAACAGGAGTGTGGCTTGTGTGCGGTGTGACTCCTGGCCCTTGCTAAGGTATTCAATCTGAGATAGACAGCCATGGCCATTGATGAGGTAGTCAGCCATTTCTGCCTGTGATGGGAGTGAGAGATGAATGAATATCAAATTGATAAGTATAGCGGGGTGTATATGCAAATCAAGGCTAAATTTAGACATTTCCCGCATTAACTTGTCCATTAATGTAAAAAGAACTAAAGTACCTTTCATGGACACTTTTATATCATAAAATACTGTGTATATAAGATATACTTGACCATGCTGCACTGCTCACTCTCAGTGGTAAGAGTGTTGTGCCAGATGATTCAGATATCAACACAACTCAGATATCTCGACATTGATATTTGCGTACTCTTCTCCTCCATTACATTTTCTAATTACGAGAGAGTTTTTTTCCTGCAGTTAAATATAGACTAAACTTTTGAGTTATCATTTCTCACTCAAACAGCCATAATCAAGATCAATATTGTCTCTG
The DNA here is from genome assembly GCF_900747795.2 of Erpetoichthys calabaricus. NCBI lineage: Eukaryota > Metazoa > Chordata > Cladistia > Polypteriformes > Polypteridae > Erpetoichthys > Erpetoichthys calabaricus. The sequence goes on along the minus strand of NC_041410.2, from coordinate 76,911,369 downwards.
GTCTTAATTTCTTTAATTCAATTATTCCTCTCTCTCTCGCCCTCACTCTCTCTCTACATACTACTGGTTTGGAGTCTTAATGTTAATTTCCAAATTTATTTGGAATTGAAGAAATCTCTTCCTAAGGCATGTCTCTTGTTTGCTCCAAGGATAAGGCTGGTATGGCACATCTAGATCTGGACATTTACCACTGCGCCTTGGTTCTTCAACATATTAGTAACTGATTTTCTTATATCTCTTGTTTGCCCTGACTAACACTAGAATTATCCTTTGCTTCATCAAATTCATTAATTGACTTCTTCACAAAACAAAATCGCAGGTCATATAAAATTTCTGCTAGGCTCTATTTCATACTATTCTATCCAGATATTTCAGAGCTGAAAGAAAGCTGGGTGTTTCCTGTAACTGGCATTGCCTCATTTTAATTTTTAACTATGACGCCCTGTAGATTTCCTCTGTGGTCCACCAGAAAGATTTCTGTGCTTGGTGATTTGTTCCCTGATGGTTCAGAGTAGTGCACATTTCTGAGAAATCTCCTCTTCATATACAGTGCCTATAAAAAGTATTCATCCCCTTAAACATTTTCACAATTTATTATCATTCAACAACTGAATCCTAATGGATTTAGTTTTTTTTTAAATCTGAAAAAGACTACAAAGTGATCTAAATAAATTACAGATATGCACATTTTTCTGAGTAGCTTTGGCTTTATGCTTGGAGTTGTTATCTTGTTGGAAAGCTAATCTTTTCCGTTATAGTTGTAGGTTTTTTTTAGGACAACATCAGAATTTCCTTCAGGATTTCCCCATATTTTGCTGAATTCGTTTTACCCTAACAAACCTTCCAGGGCCTGCTGCAGATAAACATCCTTATAGCATGATGCTGCCACCACCAAGCTCCATGCTGGGGGACAGTGTGTTTTTGACAATGTACACCAAACATGGTGTTTAGTCTGATAGCCAAGATGCTTAATTTTGGAATTATCAGACCATTTAATCTTCTTCCAGATGACTTCAGAGTCTGTACCTTCTGGCGACTCTAGCTGAGTCTAGTTGAAATGTCATGCATATTTTTTAAAAATGGCTTTCTCTTTGTTACTATCCCTTTGAACTGTTACGGATTAAGTCCTAGGGCAACAGTTGTTGTCTACACAGTCTCTCCAGTATTAGACCTTGTAGCTTGTAACTCTTTCAGAGTTATCAGAGGACTCTTTGTGGCCTCCCTCACTAGTCATCTTCTTCTAGCGCGATCACTCAGTGTTTGTGGATGGTCTGCTCAAGGTAGATTCCCAACTGTGCCGTACTGTTTACATTTCTTAATGGCTAATATACCTGGAATCCAATAGATATTCAGTGACTTGGATATTTTCTTGTCTCCATCCTCATGGAGTGTTGCTAAACCAGGCCAATGTGGCAGTGACCACCACTGCATTTTTTTCAGTAAAACACTTTGACAATAAGAGTGGTCAGTTTGGCAAGTCTCTATCTTCAGACAAGGCAGTCATGGATCCCACATGAGAATGCACAACTTTAATTATTTAAACAGATAAAGGTCTCAGTCCATAGAGTGAGCAATCAATTAAATAATTACTTTGCTTTTATGCTTTTCCATTACCATTACCTCATTTAATACATCACGTTATCTGACTCTTAATATGTATAATATGCAGAACTTTATTATTCCATCCAATCAACTAGTGCCACCAGTATTTTCTAACTCCTGTTGACTCTCCTATTTATCTGAATGCTGCCTTGTTGAAGGGGTTTATAGGGGATTGTTCTATTAATCTTCATGCCCCTTCATAGGAGGGATATCAGGGCTTTCCCGTTAGTTATCCTCGCTTTTGAGAGGGGTGTTTATTACTCATTTACATTATTCTAACCCTGGAAAATCAAGTTGCTGGTTTCTCTAAGGTGAGGCAGACCTCAGCGCTTTCAAACTTTAAGCTGCGTTTAGTTAACCCTTGAGTTACCTTCAGTCCTTTTCCTTATGTTTTAATAATTCATTGTTACAACTTCATTCAAGTGTTTACTGTTAAAATTTGTAAGTGATTATATATATTAACTAAGAATTCAATTGGATGCTGCTTGCCGTTTTCTTTTCTCTTCATTGTGTAGGGTAGGCCGTCATACTGACTCAAAACATGTTGGCCCTTCTAGATAAGGCGTGTTTAGACTACAATCAAGTGAAACTCCAGACAGGTGATCTCCATTGAACTAATGATGGCACTTCTAAAACCAGTTGGCTGCACCACTGGGGATTTAGGGGTATGATATTAAAGGAGGTGAAAACGGTATCCGTCAATAAGGGCGCGCACATAAAGGCGACCTTCAAAAGGGCGACCTCAATTGGGCGCGGCGAATAAAAGCACACATAAATAAAAGTGATCTTCAAAAGGACGACCTCAATTGAGCGCCGAATAACTGCACGCATAAATGAAGGAGTGCTTCAAAAGGGTGACGTCAATTGGGCACAGCGAATAAAGGCAAACGCAACAAAATTATTACAGAAAATTTATTAGATAAAGGCAATGATTGAACGTATAAAAAGGTGAAAGCAAGAATATTAAAACATCCAATTAATTAATGCATGAACTTCTAACGAACTACTTCTAACGAACTATTTCTAAAGCTCTCTATATTTCGTTGTTTTCAAAATTACAGAAAATTAGATTAAGGCAATGACTGAATGTATAAAAAGGTGAAAGCAAGTTACACTTGAAGCAGTAGATTATGTGCAATGCCACGTAGATATTCGAGATGCGGTCTATTAGCATAATCAAGGACAATTAATTTAATTCGCTCCGAAAGTCATCCTTTTGAAACGCTCCTTTATTTGCGCGCGCATTTATTCGGCGCTCAATTGAGGTCGTCCTTTTGAAGCTCGCCTTTATTTACGCGCGCCTTTATTCGGCGCTCAATTGAAATCGCCCTTTTGAAGATCGCTTTTATTTATGTGCGCTTTTATTCTCCGCGCCCAATTGAGGTCACCCTTTTGAAGGTCGCCTTTTTGTGCGCGCCCTTATTGAATAGAACCGGTGAAAACGTATGAGATCAAGTATTTTGTGTTTTATATTTAGAATTTATTTTGACCTCTTTGCATAGATCTGTTTTTACTTTCACATTAAAAACTATTTTCCTGATGATTATTGTTAAAAACGGAAATTAAATAAACTGTGATTTCATGTTATATAACAATTAAATGTGAAAACTTCCAAGGTTTGGGGAGGAGGCACATTTTATAGGCATTGTAATATTCCTTCCTTTTCCTTTTTTCTCTGTTTAGGGCTTTGGGAAGCTTTGCATGTTCATAGTGTCACTTATAAATCCGCTCTACCAGTTTGTTTCCTTTCCCTGTTGGCAAAAGTCTGCTTTCACATTTTTATAGCTCTCTCTCTAATTAGCATAGTGAACTTCCATCATCTGAAGATAGTAGTCCACAACCAATCATACTTCTGGGACACAATTTTCAAGAATGTTTGGTTATGCTCTCGAAACTCCTATCACCAATTTAGTCAATTTCAGTTTGTAAACTGATTACTTTCGTCCCCTCAGAGATGCTTTGCAATGATCTTGTCTTCTGATCCTCCATATTAGTATTATTGTTTGCAAAGCTGTATTAATACCCTCACAGGCTCCTGACTGACTTAGCTCCCTAATAGAGACTTTTAACAATGCAGCGCATGGTATCTGGGTCATTTAAAGCAGGACTACATTTCTCACTCTTGACTTCATGTAGTGGGGTCCCCCCTTGGGCTTTAAGACTCAAAAATATCTGATCATCTCATCGAACTTTCCCCTTTTTGACTTTGACTGATACTTGAACATTTCATAGGGTGGAGTGGTATCATCATTAAAAAGGCTCCTTGCTGTCACGGGCCCTGGGCACACACCTAGAATGCCCCGATAGTAGATACACCCCTGATTGTTTGGAGGTTTCAGTTACGTTTTTTTGCCCATTATTTGGTGTTTTAATCTTGTTTGGCCTCTCAAATCTTATTCAGTCTAATCTTTCTGTCTCTCTCATGTGTTCCTCTTCTTAGACACATTAATTTTTTTTCTTACTTTCTTTGAAAAAAAATTGTCCCTGCTTTATAATGTGCCTGCAAAATTATTACTAGCTTGCAAATGGAAATACTTAGAAGAGCTTACTCTTGGCCATTGGCGTAACAAGCCTTTGTGGCCTGTACATTTGGAGCTGTCTTCTGCTAGAATTAATGATGTCTGTGAAAAGATACTCAACATATGACTATGGTGTATAATTGATACACTGAAATGAGACCAAGAGACCTACTTAATCACTGTCTTTGACTGTAAATCCCTTTTTTGGAAATTCCAGGACAGAATGGATGGATGGGATGAGTGGGCTCATGAAAGTTGGGGGTTTAGTCTATAAGCCCTTATTAGTTGGATCTCAGTGAGGCCTCACTTCTTTTTTGGATTCTTGTTGTTTAAATAAAATTTAAAAAAGCAATCACAGTAAAGCTAAATGATCATTTCTAAATTGCAGGAGTAGTATTGTTACATGAATGGTGAATTTTTACTTGCATGTCTGAGCAACATGCAACACATGCTCACTCTTGAGCTCCATGATAAACAAGCAGGCATCACAATTGATAACATCAAGTTATTTAATCCAAAACACAGATTGCCCCTGTGTGGCAGTGCATATGGGTGAGTGTGAGTGGGCCTTGCAATGGACTACTGAGGGTTGTTTCCTGCCTTGTGCCAGATGCTTCCGAGATAGGCTCTGAATTGAATTAAGGGGGATTGAGAATATGATGTTATTTGCTAACGAGAGGTGGTTATCTAATCCAGCTTAATAAAAGGACAAGTGCCTGTGTGTGTGCCTATGTATCTGAGTGTCCATCTGGTTACTTGAGTTAGAAAGAAATATAAAAAAATAGGCTAAACATGTAAGAGAAGGGCAAAAAACTTCAAAGAAGATAATAAAAATACCAAGTAAGGGTATAAAAATTGGTCTTATTGGACTATTTTGTTCCCTGACGTTATACACTGGCATCAGCAGAACGGTAGCGACTCTCTGCTTGGGCCACATAAATGAGGTTTATACTGTAACTGTAATACTAATGACTGATAACTTGCATCGTGGGTAATTGAAGAATGAAAATAACGATAAATTGATGTAAATATCAGGTAACAAAAGCCCCAACATGACTATGCTAGAGTCACTAAACCAGGCCAATGTGATAGCAACCACTGCCACATTTTTCTACAATAAGGGTGGCCAGTTTGACAAGTCCCACTGAAATGAAGTGACAAAAATGGACGGCTCTATCTGAAGAGGGAAAGGCCGCCATGAGGAAAAGGGATGAGGTGCATATTATTATACCAGACCACGTGGATAATCCATGTATCAAAAAAAAAACCATGAGGTCCACATTGATTACTTAGACTTCAACCCATCTTAGACAGGTAGCACAGCTAGTACAAATATAAAACCATAAGCAGAAAATTGTTTATTTTGCTTAGCACAACCCACATGATGTTTATATGATCATGAAGAACTTTAGTACAGTGTGTGGCAGAAGGAATATGATGTGTGAACCAACAGCACATTGTGTCTTCTACTGAGGTGAAACCATCTCTTTAATATTGTGACAGGCAGCCGGGTCCCATGCCCGGCCGGGACACCCCTTTTGTATATGTTCCGGGGGAGCAGCTCTGGACATCTCACTACCTCCCCCGGGACACTTGGTGGCAGCCTCCCTGGCTGACGATGGTGCCTCAGTTTCCCACAGGGTTTCCTGGGAGATGGAGTTCTCCACAACCCTGTGGGGAGCTGAGGTGGCTGCCAGGGGGTGCTGCATGGAGCCAGGAACCCACCTGGACATCTCTGCAGCCACACCCGGAAGTGCAATTAGCCGCAGGTGATCAAGCATCTGAAGCACTTCCGGGTGGGCTATAAAAAGGGCCAGCATCCACCACTCAGGATCCAGAATCGGGAGGAAGAGGACGAGGTTGCCTGGAAGGAGTGATGGTGCCTAGGTGGAGAGAAGAAGTGTTGTGTGTGATATATTAAGTGCTTGTGGGACTGTGTTGTGGCTGGAGGGATTACGGGGAAGACGTGCCCTCCAGTTGAAGAAAAATAAAGAAACTATTTATTTTACATGTGCCTCTGCGTAAGTCTGTGCCGGGTCAGGCGCTATATAGCGCCTTTTCTACAAATATTTTAAAAATTTCCCAACCATTTTTGATTATCAATCTCCACTCAGTTGTTGAGTTCCCAACCAGGTCTGAGTGCCAATGTGTGAAGGTCCAAGGACGTCGTTAATATAATGGGTGTAGGATATTTTTATTTAGGACAGCATGACCTATTAAGTCTTTCCAAGAGAAGGGTATTTGTGGAGCAGCGTTTAGCAGTGAAGTTTCTTGTATCAGCAGTTCCTGGTTTACATTGGGCTCTGATGGATGTTTAATTTCTTTGTTTTTTTTTTTTGTAACCTCTGTCCCATTTTGTATTAATTTCCTCTCCACAGTTAGGCTGGTTTTGGCTGTGAGCAGGACCGACATCCTCCACGTGATGATTAGTACTCATCAATGTGAATGAGCAGCTCTGCATGTGTGTGTGACCACACATGCCAGCCCAAACAAATGGCCCTCTGCACACTTCAGCGTTCTTAGAATAGTCAGATACTTGACATTTTTCATGAGCGAGTTGCCATGACGATACTTTTTGTCAATGACTCATCCAGTTCTCAGCCAGATGTGCAGACGGCGTTCCAGGGAAATGTGGGCCAAGTTAGTGAAAGGCAAAATGACAAAAAACACTTGTCGAGTGCCACGTCTGCCTGGCTGCTCCATAAGCACAGAGCTGTGCGTGGCTGCCCTATGTGCCATGAAAGGGTCCAGCACCTCAGGTCAGATCTGACATGCCTCATTTCCTGGCAGTGGAAATTTGAGACAACACAGATTCACAATTCAAAGCTTAGAGATAATAGAAAAAGAAATCAAGGTCTCTGAGCCTATGAAGGGTTTCAGGGATCTCCTGACCAAATATTTATCTCATCTACAGCCAGAGGGCACAAGGGCAACAAGAATATCCAAATGTGTTAAACGTGTGTGTATGCGTGAGATGAACAGATGGAGAGCCCAGAGAGTAAGGAGGAGATCTGGGGAGAGGAGCATTGAGGAGCTGAGCACACTGAAGCTGAGGATCTGTCCTTCCAATGACCATTCCCACTTTTCTTGCTTAGTATTACCTGCCAGTGACAACGACCAAGCTTTCCATGACTCATTGCATTTGCTCTGCTTCTTGTTTCTCCTGCCTTTTACTAATATCTGGAGTTATATCTTTTGCTCTCAAGACTTGCCCTTTGCTAAAACTCCTTGGTGTTTTTGATCTTTATTTCGCTACAATTGACTGCATTGTTGTCTCCTCTTTGGTTTCTGATCTTATCTAGTTCACCCATATCTCTGTGTCCTCCACCGTTTTCTCTCACAGTTTATAACCTGGCTTTAACAGCACCATTGGTAACTTTTGTTGCTCCATAATTATACAATTCCTCGATGCCCAATCAAACTATAGGGTCAAGCGGAAGGGTGAGGTTGGCTACATGCAGGATGGTGAAGATCTACCATGAAGAGTGAATGCTTGCTCTTATTGAACAAATAGTTAATGTTAAAATGGAAGTTACAGCAGTACGGGAAGAAGCAAACATAAAAGTGATGGAACAGAAAATGGGCAAGGTACACAGTGAGAAGAAGAAATGGATGGCGATTGTATATGGAACTAGTGGTCAGCAGTCAGGTCAAGAATAAGAACAGGGGTGAAAAGTGATGTGCAAAATGAATGGGGATATCAGCAATGGGGTTGACTAATAAATAAGGTTATTAACAAATAGGAATGGGAAATCATAAAAATTTGGCAGCTGGGGATTGGGGTGCTGATTCAACATGGGGCTTCTGGGAATCAGAAAGGGAGTTACAGAAGAAGGACAAAACATGAGAGGTGTTACACTTTTTTAGTTTCCAAACCATTTCTTTCATTAAAACTCACTGAAACTTTGCAGCATTATAAACCTCAGTCTGGTGGTGTACCTTGCTGCTATTGGCCTTACTGATGCAATTTGTCTATCAGTTTTCACTAAGAAGAGCAAAGAATTGTTGAATGATTTTTTTGGGAGGTAAAAGATGTTAAAATATCCAAAATCCATTCCTGTTTATATATTTAGTACGGGGGCAATGCAATATCTTGCCAAAATGGATAGGAGTGGATACAAATGTTCAAAAATGGTTCAAACAGTGGGGGCAATTGTGGTGGCCATCCACCACTCATAGAAACATGAAGGAGCAAAGGCTATCATTTTTATTGACAGAAGTGTAATAACAGAGAAATCACATCATAATTAATAAAAGTTACCAGCTTGTAGGAAATGAGTGTAAGAAGAGGTGCATAAACATTTTTGAAATCATTCAGAAGCTATAGACTTTCAATATAAGTGTACACAGAAGAAGAAAGTCCAAAGTGAGAACTAAAGAACATGAAATGTCTCTAACAGAAATAAAAATATATTTTTGAAAATTAAAATGTGGAATCTTTTTGAAGAACCCTTAAAGTATTGGGCAAAGTATACAATATGTACAGACTGATGTTGACTAGACAAGACAAATAAAATGGCCTCCCATCTCACTTCATGTAAGTGTTTTGGTGGGTTCTGGAGGTGGTTAAGTGCCATTTAATGTGTTTTTAAATATTTCTTTTAGGAAAACCACAGATGATATCCAAGGTTTGGAGAAACCTCAGTCTCCTCAATATTTATGACATGTGGTGAGATTATTGTACTCAGAATGAGATGTTCTACCAGTTGTTCTCCTCTCACAATGTGCTCTTATTACAACGTTGTAGATCCAGGCTAACAAAATGATGGGCAGAAGTTTGGGAACAAATGGATTATTCTGAGTTCATGAGGCAAAACAGATACTGTATAGCACTGAGATCTACCTATGATGAATCTGGCCCTTTTTGTGTCCCAACTTAAATGCTTCCCTGTAGCTTGTTAGAACCATGATTATATTTGTTGGTATTATTTTTTTATTCAGAATGTATTGCTTTAAGGTTGATTTATTTTATCTTTATTTTATATATGTAATATATCATTATATAGCATCACTGTTTTATGGCTCTAAGAGCTCCATCATTTTGTTTGGTTGCTATGATGCTATGTGGTTGCTGGTCATGTAGTTTGCATGTCAGGTGACCCATGGCATCAAGACTGCCGTGATATAAGAGATGGCTGCACATATCAGAATGTGTTCAAACCTTAAGATGCAAAGGGATGACTTAAAGACCAAAATGAGCGCTCATTTGTTAGAGTATTCTTTTAGGAGTTTAAGCTCAGGCTTGGTTCAGTCTCTGATTTTGAAATAGATTTTTGGTTTTAGTGTTTTTGGCAAATCATTTCTAGGATTTTGCAACTTGGCTATTCTCTTGTCTAATTCTAAACATCTTGCCGCTAACTTTACCATTCACATTCCACATATGATAAATCGTTCTTTTTTGTTACATGTGTGGAATTATTTTGTTTCATTTTTGAAATTTTTGCATGTGAACATCTCTTTCTTTTTGTTTATTTTTAGTCATGATTCTAGCAATTAAATTTTATTTCTTGTTATAATATGGTTGCCACCATCTTGTGCTGATATTTTGCATGACCATGACCATGCTCATACCTAGTAGTCATATGGTGTGTCATAACCAGGATTTTGTTTTTAATTATTTTATAATTTCTCCATGTCCTCAAAAGGTCAAGTAATCTCTTGGTCACATATTGCTATGCACAACAGGCTTGCAATTTCAGAGGGTGATTGGAAGAAAAGCACATGAAAAATGAAGTGAGGGTCAAAACCAGGAGAACAACTATCAGCAACTAAAGCTAAGAATCATGTGACAAAAACAAAGTCAAGAAGGACTGCAAAGAGTTCAAAGCTAGAGAAACAAAATTGTAGTCAGATGAGGAAGTATTCAGTTTGATGACCTTTCATCCTGTTGCATTGTGACTAACAGTGCCACAGGCTCTGAGGACATGTCCACAAACTTTGAGGACACTCCTGGTGACAGGAATCAACAAATAGTCCCGTTGGAAAATGATGGCAATAAAAAAGCCCAAATAAAAAATCCCAATTGTAACCAAAAGTTTTTGTCAATAATAAATAAAAACAATGGATTCCTTGGGGAAACCCCTCCAGGAGAAGCAAAAGCTTGGTGAGATGCAAAAAATATTCAAAATAGAATACCCTACCAGGCAGATATGGCACTTGACAAGTATTTTTGTGCTTAATACATTTTTAACAATGCTGAAAATAACCAAAAAACTCCCAAGACACCATGTTGTTTTTCTTAAGGGCATTGTCATTTTGAGTTATTTGTTGGCCATTACTAGATATGGTAAAGCAAAAGAGTGCGGCACATGGCATCACTGTGTCAAAAGTAAAAATGTCAATCTTCTACACTTTGCGGTTTCAAAGTTTAAATTTTCCAAAAAGACCTTTGCGTCCATTCCTTGTTGTTTTTGAATTTGGCTGTGAATATTTTTGCTCTGCTTTTTGACTTTATCATTTATTTTTGGTTATTGAACGTTCCCACACCATGTCCTGACAATGACTCTTGAAACACATCCTGATGGCTCTTTGTTTAACTATTGGCCTTTTTGGTTTCGACACTCGGCTTGAAATTTTGGACTTTGCAACAGCACCTGTTAAGAATTCCACTCAAAGCTGCTGCCACCAAGATGCATTGTATTGTATTTTGGTCTGCCTATAAAAGATGGTGGCACTCATGTCCTGGTTATTCGAATATTAGTTCAGTTTCTACAAACTACAAGTTCTGCACAATATGGTGACGGTGTTTAACCATGGCAAATGAGATTGAGAAGCTCACAAATGACTGCACAAGTTTTGAAGACGATGAAAGTGTGAGATGCCCATCCACGTCCACACCCGACGATAATATTGAGCAAATCTATACCATAATTCTGACAGGATGATGGGGATTTCAACACCATGTACACTTCCAGCCCATTAAAAGCAGATCACTGATTGTTGCTCTTGTTTAGTGCAAATGGAGAGTGGAGAAGTCAGAAAATGACTGATTGAGGCCAAAGCTGTACCACTGTGACCACAGACTCTTCATTTTCTATGTGCGTGGGGAAACCCATACAGCCAACTCAAACAAAATCATCACAAAAGTGTGGATATAATTATATAATATATAATTACAATAAACATAGGAAAAATAATGTAAAGTAAACTTAAAAAACATAAAAGAGGAAACACAACCTGGCTGAAGCATTACATTCTTTTGAATCTATGACAAAATTAATAACACAAGACTTTCTATGTGTTCACCAAATACAAATGTTTACTTTTAAGTCTTAAATATAACAGTGGCCTGCTGGTTTTGCTGTATGTGCTATCAGATCATGAGAGGTTGGTGCGGAGTGTTGCCCCCATCCCCAGTAGCTAAGCTGGCCACGTAGAAAGTGGACATAAAACTAATAAGTATCTTCCAGTAGCAACACCTCCCAACAATGAAAAGAATTTAGAAAGTGGAATACCCAGCTCTGCCAGAGTCTGTTCCAGCTCTGTGGTCAGATAAAATCAACAAAACAATCTTTAGCTTAATGTGGAAAAGTCAACGTCACAAGATTAAAAAACAATTCTTTCAACTCATAATTCAGTCCTGTCACATTTTCCTATAAAGTTATTAAGTAAAGTATGGAATGCTGTGTTTTTTTTTAAATAATGATTTTGCAATAAGCTGCAGCAGAAATGATCAGATGTTTACAGTTTAATAACTTCTCTCATGTACAAATCCAAAGTGAAACCTCAGGCAGCATGAAAACTTGTCTTCACTAATCTTGACTGTCGGACTTTGTCTTTTGTGAGTCTAAGAGTAAGGCTTAGCTGAAAGGAAGGGACAAGATGGAGAAGGGGGCAGCAAGGGAAGCTTTAGTTTTTTTATATGTCAGTCATTACCATGTAGGGAATGATATCGTAGGACGGTTTGTGGTGAGCGGCACTGAAAGAAATTGAAATGTTCCTGGTCAGTGTGGCACTTTCTGTGTGAGGTTTGCACCTTCTCCTCCTGTCTTTCTGTTTCTTCTTTGGGTAACCACACAACAAGCACTTAAGAAGAAGGCATCCACCTGAAGCTAAGCATGTTTGGGCCCAGCCAGTACTTGGATGGGAGACCAACCAGGAAAAGCTTGGGCAGCTGATGGGAGAGGTGTTGGTAAGGCCAGTATAGGGTACTTACCCTGTGGTCTGGATGTGGATCCCAATACCCCAGTGCAGTGACGGGCACATTGTGCTGTAAAAATGGCGCAGTCCTTCAGATGAGACGAAAAACTGAGGTCCTGACTCTCTGTGGTCATAAAAGATCCCTTGGCATCCTTTATAAAGGGCAGGGTGTATCCCGATATCCAAGCCAAATTGTCCTCCATGGCCCAGTCATTCTGGCCCCATAATCATCCCCTTACTCTAATTGGCTATTTCTATCTCCCCACTTCACCACCTAAAAATTAACCGGCACAAAAATGGCTGCCGTCGCATCATCCAGGTGGATGCTGTACATTAGTGGTGACTGAAGTGGCTCCCCATTCACTATGAAAAGCACTTTGAGTATTGAGAAAAATGCTATATAAATGTTAAGAATTATTATTATTACTGTATTATTACTATGGATTTCTCTCATGTCCAAAAGATGTGCAGGTTAGGTTAGCTGGTAGCTCCAAAGAGGTCCTACCTACATTTGGGCGTCCTGTGATAGACTGGCCTCAGGTCTAGAGTTATAGTAAGTCCTTCTTTGCTCCAAATGTTAAGTTGTAAAGTAAATGAAACAATGAATCGATAATGAAGATATGGCCCCTGGGAAGACTGAATGGTCACTTCTGGTGGTCACAGGGTGCTACAGCAGTCTCATGCATATTTACTACCTTCAAAGCCCAGCCCTGGAACCATTTTACATAGCTTCAAAAAAACAAGAAGAAGAAACTGGGGATATAAATCAGTGTGTCATGTGGCAGACTGGCATTCTATGCAAGATAAGGGCATGGCTTCACCTTGATTTAAGACAAGGTTTTAAAAAAGTAATTCCACTCTCTTGAAGAGTACTCAAGGAAATCTGACTCTCCTTTCAAGCTTTTAATGGATTAAAGGAGTCTAGTCCAATAAATTCCTGACCAAACTCACTGTGTGAAACAGAAGAAGTGCTCCAATTACACAAAATGGATGTGAACAATTGTGCCACATCGTGATCTTGTAACTTGCTTCTTATACTCTTACATACATATACATTACAAATACTCAAAAAACATCTGCATGCATGCCACACACTTAAAGGCCTCAATACATACGCCATACCAGTACTCACATACTCCTTCAAAGTTAAACATTGGTCACAAACAGACCTACGACACAGGAAAACGAACACAAAACCCAAACAACAACACCCCAAAGCAGCTACAGAACGACTCACTCGCCAATGTGCTGAGATTGATAACTTAAAAAAAATGCTACACACCACAGCACACATCAACAATACACAAAGAAATAGTTCATACAGACACAAACTACAGACCACAGACAACAACCACCCATCTTAAAACACAAGCATGGACCCAGAAAACATTGCATGGCAGACATCCTCATGAACTTGATCAGCCCTCTCTGGATAAGATGGTGTCAAGTAGCTGGCTAAGCTGTGGTGATCTGTTTGGTGAGACAGAAGGGTTTATGCTAGCCAAACAAGATCAAGTTATAAACACAAGAAGCTACAGAAAATAAATTCTTAAGGACGCCAACATTTCAGACAGCACATTCAGATACTGTCACAAGGAACAAGAAAAAATCCAATACACCACATCAGGCTGTAAACTACCGACACAGACAGATGACATGCACAGATACAATCCAAAGGCAAGCGTGGTACATCAAGAACTGCCACTATAACACAAACTAGTTGACACATACAAGCCATATATGAGTACATCACCATAACAGCATTCGAAAATGCCACACATAAACTAAGACTAGGAGAGAACTATACTGACAGACCAAACTATCCACCATAACAGACAAGACATAACCCTAGCAGACAAACAAAATAAAATGATGTACTGTATATAATTTATATTACTTTACCAAACACATGCATACATGAAATGCAGAAGTACACAAAACTGACAGAGAGAAGAAATGTGCCACTTGTGAAGAATGGATATTGTGCCCTTTGGCGTCATCCCACATACATACACAAAAGCCTACAGAAACTACAGACCAATCCACATACATACAATAAAACTACAGAAAGGAGACATTTTAAATACATGGCACATACAGTAGTAAGGAAATTCCTGGAACTGGTGGTGGATTTTAGGAGACCCAGGCCCCTCATGGACCCCGTGATCATCAGAGGTGACTGTGTGCAGAGGGTGCAGACCTATAAATACCTGGGAGTGCAGCTGGACGATAAATTGGACTGGACTGCCAATACTGATTCTCTGTGCAAGAAAGGACAGAGCCGCCTGTACTTCCTTAGAAGGCTGGCATCCTTCAACATCTGCAGTAAGATGCTGCAGATGTTCTACCAGATGGTTGTGGCGAGTGCCCTCTTCTACGCAGTGGTGTGCTGGGGAGGCAGCATTAAGAAAAGGGACACCTCACGTCTGGATAAACTGGTGAGGAAGGCAGGCTCTATTGTTGGCATGGAGCTGGACGGTTTGACATCCGTAGCAGAGCAACGGGCTCTCAAGAGGCTCCTCTCAATTATGGAGAATCCACTACATCCATTAAACAATGTCATCTCCAGACAGAGGAGCAGTTTCAGCGACAGACTGCTGTCACTGTCCTGCTCCACTGACAGACTGAGAAGATCATTCCTCCCCCAAACTATGCGACTCTTCAATTCCACCAGAGGGGGTAAACGTTGAACATTATTCAAGTTATTGTCTGTTTTTTACCTGCATTTTTTATTACTCTTTAATTTAATATTTTTTGCTGCTGGAGTATGTGAATTTCCCCCTGGGATTAATAAAGTATCTATCTATCTATCTATCTATCTATCTATCTATCTATCTATCTATCTATCTATCTATCTATCTATCTATCTATCTATCTATCTATCTATCTATCTATCTATCTATCTATCTATCTATCTATCTATCTATCTAATAAAACACAATCTCCTAAAACATATACAGGTTGGACTGGTCTTGGAACAGGCAGGCTCTTTTTTCTTAGGATGCTGTGTTCCTTTAATGTGGGAAGTGACATCCTTCACATCTTCTACAACTCTGTGATGGCCAGTGTGAATTTCTAACTTTATTATCGAGAGTCTCAGTTCCAATTAAGGACAAACACAAATCTAGGGCTGGTGTTAGCTTGGGGAGTTCTGTGATGTTGTCAGCCTAGCTTTGCAAGATTAAAATGGAATCTTTTGAATGTATTTCAGTATGATAATACCATGAAGTTATAGGCAGAATATCAGCAGGAAATAAACTACAGAAAAAGGGTGTATAGGTAGTGTCTTTAGTATTAAACTGATTACCTTTGCTTTTTTAAATTTTGTTGCTTTATAAATGAAACTGTGATTATATTTTAGGATAAACATTATTTTGAGTGGCTTCATTTTAAATCGAATCCTTTCATATTAAGAGTACAGAGCACTGCTTTATGAGGGGGGTTTCAAAAGACCATTGAGATGTACTTTTCAATGTGATCCCTATGACTGATTTTTTCAGTGAACTATACATGAACTATATAAAAAGAGCAGAGCAGGCTTTTTCCCTTAGGAGATTGTGTTCCTTTAATGTGGGAAATGACATCCTTCCCATCTACTAATAATTCTGCAATGGCCAGTGTGATTTTCTAAGCTGTGGTGTGCTGGGCTGGTAACATCACTTCAAGAGAGGCCCACCGAATTAAAAGGTAATTAAAAGTGCAGGCTCAGTTATGGGGCACACTCTGGACCCCCAGGAGGTCGTAGAAAAAATTAAAACAAAACCCAGTGCAATTATGAACCATGCTGCACATCCTCTCTGTGACACACTAACACTGAGGACTTTCAGTCAGCAAATTATTCAGCAGAAGTGTGTCAATAAACACGACTAGCGCTTCATTACAGTATACCAAAAGCAATGCATCTGCATAATACCTCACTGTGACTGACAGGCAAGTCAGGCCTTCATTTTTTTTAAATTTTCTTCATTTTTAGTCATTCTGGTGTTTGTTCAGACTACATAAAGTATAATAATGTAAGTATATATATATATATATATATATATATATATATATATATATATATATATATATATATATATATAGTGGAATATGGCCAGTCGTTCATCCCGGCCAATACCCCCAAGCCGCCCGGTGGAGCCCTGCCTGCAACATAGAGGTGCCCCGAGTTCCAGCAGGGCATCATGGACAGTGGAGTTTTTCATCACAGCCCTTCTGGATACCATGGGAACCTCCAGGGAATGCTGCAGGAAGGCCCAGAGACTTTTGTTTCACCTATAACCAGGAAGTGCGTCTTAGTCACGGCGACAGAGCGAATGACACACTTCCGGGTTGAAGAAAAGGAGCTTTTATCTGACCCGGAAGTGTTCACGGTCACATGGACAGAGAGAGAGAAACGCTACCGGGTCACAGACTATATAAAGGAATGTGAGAGACCAGAGTGTTGAGCTGAGCTGGGTGGAAGGGTGGCAACGCGTCTGGGAGTGGAGGATTGTATTGATTGATTATTGGAGATTATTGATTTATTGGAGTAGAGTGGAATGGAGGGTGCTTTGTGCACTTTATTATAATAAAATATTCATTTTGGACTTTTATCTGGTGTCTGATGTCTGGTCTGAGGGTTCAAGGGGTCACGGGGACCCATAAACTGTCACAATATATATATATACTATATATATATATATGAATAAATATATTTACCTATCTATGTATTTATTTATTTAAAATGACAAGTTTCCACCTGGGATATAATAATTTATCTATATGTACGTACAGCACATAAAACAGCCATAAGTCTTGGCCTAGGCCCTGCACATGCAGTAGTAATGGGGCTAGCTCAGTAAATACTTTGACTAATAATAATAATAATAATAATAATAATAATAATAATAACTAGGGGGCTTCGCTCTCTGCTCAATTCGCTCGCTAACCCCCTGGCCTATGCTACGCTCCAGCCACTTCGCGTCTGCGCTGCTCGCGTATGTGGATTTCACTTTCACCAAACAACAAATCTTAAAATTCTTGCGGATACGCCTCTTTATTGGGAGGAAACACTACTTTTCCCTGATGACAACACGAATTAGACGATCTACAAGTCTCCGACTTAAGGTTTAAAGTCAAACAATATCTATTTACTTCTGTCGTATCACCTATGTCCACATATTCAATCTCTTTTCACTGTTTCATTATTTCACTGAGTAATGATTTCCATTTGTTTGCGCTAATGTGATCTTTACTATCATTTTTTGAGACTTTTGAATTTTAGTACTTTCATTATCTCTAACTTGCTCTGCATGTGTATCGAGCCAACGTTTTTGAATTCTTTAAGACGTTTTACTTTGTCATCTACTCTTTGTCTTTTATTTCCTGCTCCAGGTGTGGTTAAATCTCTTGGCACGAAGTCTCGTCTCGCGGGACATGAAATTGTTTCTCTGAGAAAGTCATGTCTCATACCAGGCTAAAAAGTCTTCTCTCATCCCAGGATATTTTTTATATAATAGAGAGATAATAACGATACAACAACAACAACAACAACATAAAATGGATACACTTTGTCAACAAAAGTCAACCTTAAGTTCAGTCCTGACTCTAATAAATGGTGTTTTCTCTTATACCTCAATGTAAGAGCTTCCTGTAAAGGTGGGCCAGTTGCCTAATCAACAAGGAGGCACCTTCTCCCACTCCTTGACAGAGAAGCGCTTCATGGCTGTGAGGCTGAAGGGCTTTCTTGGATGCACAAACCCTCTTAAACACCCCTTCAATTTTTCAATGGTACTTAGTGCTGGCGTTTTTTTTCACTTACCCTTTCCAAACTCTCCACTTCTCCTTTTTGATCTTTTCTCTTAAAGATCTGCTTAAGTGTTCCTGGTTGTTGTTCAGCTTCAGGTTTTTGATAAGATGCTCTCATCTTCTGCTCATTTATTCTTCATTGATTCAATAGCAGCAAACTGCCAAGGCTCTGAAAACAAAGCAGCCCCAAACTGTGATATGCTCCGCTCTCCACCACACTTCACATCGGGTATGAGGTTTGTCTGTATTAACAGGGATTTTTGTTTGATGGAGAATATGATATCAAGCATTATGGATGACTTCAAGATAAACTTGCTGGTCCAGAGCAGTCTTGTTCTATACCCAGGTTCTGCACTTGGAGAGCTAAGGCTTGGACTTTTTTGAAGTTGTGTGTACACCAAGATTTAGAAATCATCATCTGACAGGTAATTCATGAACCCTGGTATCAGGTGGGCTGTACAATGTCTGCTGCCTTTTGTTCTAACGAGTCCTTTATTATATATTTTTTTGCTTTTTGGATATAGAACGTACTATTTAATTGTACATTACTGTGCCATACTTCTATAATTCTACTGAATCAGAAATTCTGTTAGTCCATATTTTACATTTCAGAAAAATCAACAGTACTGTATGTACTAAAAATTGTCATAACCCATCAAATAGCCCATTTTCAAAACACTTAGCTTCTTATGAAGAACATACTTACAGATGACGGAACCAATTTAGCTGATTAGCTCATGTCTCCATTTTTCTCATGGTTAATAAAAATAAACAATGACATAACATTCTCAAAGCCAGGGTCATGGGGGAGCCAGAGCCTATCCCTGGCAGCATATTGGGTGCATGCAGGAACCAGCCCTGAACAGCACCAGGTCCAGTCACATACGCACACAAACAAACAGACACTAAAGAGAGTCAAGTTTAACCTGACACACAGGCTGGGGGTGTAGGAGAAGAAGTGAAGTAGCAAGAGGACAAGCTTTTCCGACACAGAGAGAACTTGGAAACTTCACACAGACAACAATGCAAACTCAGAACACTGGATCAGTGAGATAGCAGCCCTTAGCATTGTGCCACCCAAGAACCAACAAATAATTTAAACAAATTAACTGAATTTTAAAAAGTCTATAAAAGCAGAAAATTAAGAATTAAGTGCACTACAGCATATGGTAGCAGTAAATGTTTTTTTTGAAGTTCAAAGAGAAATGAAAGTCAAACAATTTCTAATTTCTGAGACAGTAGACAAACAGAGAGCCTGAGTGAGTCATGTAGTTCATCAAGGACTTCAATAAACAACATTTAGAAATTAATTGAACAAAGAGAGCAGCCACCTTGGCCTTCCAAGACCAGGGTTAGCCACCTCTGCCTTATCTGATGTGATATTAACCTTCTCCAAGCATTGGCTTGTGAACTAAATTTGATTGGATGGCTTGCTTTTGGGAACTACCAATGACCCCCTTTTGGGAATAATTGGTTGCACTGTGAAACGATTGACTGGTAATTCCTTTGTAGTTCCTCATAGGTAAATGGGTATCTGCTTCTAAAAGTCCTGTTGACCTTAGTATTATCATCATCATCATTATTACATAAGAAATATAAGAAATTTAACATTGTGACTGTAGATGGCGCTATGCCAGACAGACACAGGAGGCACACTACTAAAATAAAGTGCTTTTATTTTTTCTTCTGCCTGTGGGCAACACTTCCCCGTTCCCACAGGCACAACACAGTCCAAAGCACAACACTGCACTCAGTACTTTCCTTTCTTCACCACTCCTCTCCGGCAAGCTTAGTCCGTCTCCTCCCGACTCTGGCTCTCGGAGTGGTGGCTGCTGGCTCCTTTTATAACCCACCTGGAAGTGCTCCAGCTGTTTGATGACCCATTTCCGGCTGCACTTCCAGGTGTAGTGGAAAAACTGCCCACATGGGCTCAGGGACCCCCTAGTGGCACCTCTGGATCCCAACAGGGCCATAGAGAACTCCATCTCCCATGGAGGCCTGCGGGAATCCGAGGCACCACTGCCACCCAGGGGGGCTGCCATCTAGTTTCCCGGAAGAGGTACTGTTTGGTCCATGCCTGTTCCCCGGGACCATATACAGAAGTGGCGTCCCGGCCGAATCCACCACAACATATGAGAGGAGACCATTCAGTCCATCAAGCTAGTTTGTTTAATAGTTAAGGTGTCCCAATATGTCATCCAGCTTCTTCTTTTTCTTCATATTATTATTATTATTATATAAGAAACGTAAGAAATTTGACAAACAAGAGGAAACCATTCAGTCCATCAAGATAATCAAGTTTAGCTAATAACTAAGTTGTCTCAATATCTCATCCACATTCTTCTTCTCTTCTTCTTCTTCTTATTACATAAGAAACATAAGAAATTTGACAAACGAGAGGAGATCATTCAGCCCCACAAGACTGTTTGTTTAGCTAATAGCTAAGTTCTCCCAATATTTAATCCACATTCTACTGCTTTGTCTTTTTCTTCTTCTTCTTATTGCCTCTTCAACTGATAACTTCAGCTGGGGCAACATGCTGAATTAGGCTACTGTAACATATGTAGGAAGAACACCAAGTAAGCTTTTTGTGTTTTTCTTTGAGTTAATTAAAATGCAGTTCCCTATTTTAATATTTTCTTGTTTATTATGATGGCTGAGAGTGGTAACAAGATACATGTTGGCTGGACATGCGAGAAGGAATTTCACTGTACTCTGTACACGTGACAATACTGCTACCACCACTTTGACACTAAAACTACTACATTACTTTTTCTATATGTACTTAGACATTAGGTACTGTATATATTGTATACACTGCATTGATAAAGTATTCAGACCCCTTCACTTTTTGCACACTCTTTTGTGCTGTTGATTTAATTTAAATTGCATAAACTTGCCATTTTTGTCCATCTTTTTATTTTTTGTTTGCAAATGCACTTTGACACAACCCTCCACTAACTCCATATATTAAATAATAAAACAGTTTTAAGGGAGCCATTACCTCCTCACGGGTCCTGTCAGAGGATTCTGACCAGTTGTTATATTATTACGCATCTTTTACTTGGAGTGCAGCTTTGAACCCTTTTTTAATGTTGTTAAGAAAATTTGAATGGGTTAGAGATAAAACGTAGCTTTAGATGCAACTGCACGGTGGCTGCGATTTGCATCATGTTTAGCAGCCATGTCACCTTCTCGCACTGGCATAGCACAAACATTTGTGCGCCCACCCTGCAATATCAGAGTTGGAGGCCTTCTCTTGAAAAAAGCATTTACAGTGAAACCCTGATTTAATTTTCCCACAACGTTAACATTTTTTGGATGTTGCTGTTGAACATTAAAGAGCCTGTGGAAGCACATGTCTATCAAGACTATGTTCACAGTGCAGCCAAAAGTGACCGTATCCTCATTTTTGCCTTGTATCTGATTTTTCCTTTTGACTCCTCAGATTAATTTTTTGACTGATCCAGATCTGATCAGAGTACACATGTCTATCCTGAATGTGCCTCACATAAGCAAAATGAATAAAATAATTTGGTCAAACAAATGCTGGTTGCTGATCTACTTGACGTTGCTTCAGTGCAGAATGTCTACAGATTCATAAGCTTGTGACGGCAAAGAAAAGTAAAAGGAAATAAAAGATCCATGTTGCTGATTTATGTGCATTGATCACTGCTGATGTTCTGCACCAAGAAAAAGCTGGTCTGATTCAAAGGACTGGTGAAAGCGCCATGGGGCAACAGTCATTGAGAGCAATGTAAGTCCTTTCTGAAAAGTTTTGATTCCTTATCTTTCTTTGCTAATCACACTTCTACCAAAACAATAATATGCGTTACAATGAGAATGGAGCAGCAGCGTCAATGGTGTCTTTTTTGGTTTCAAATACTAAATGCAAGGTTGCTGGCAGCAGCTTAACGAGAACACAGTTGCCATCAACAACATGGCAGCACCCATGGAAAGGAATAACAATCTGAAACAACAATAATTATACTAATTAATCAGACCAGGTCAGAATACTTCAAACTTGATCGTAACTATTAATTTTAAATAAGCTGCAAAGGCAATATTAAAAAAATACCCTAAACACAGCGGAATGCCTGTGCTAATGGTATTCTGAGAAATCATTCACAATTTCCTGTATTTAACACTTTTTATTTGTTTTTGGTCATCAGTCTTTAGAAAAATGCCACCTGGATTTTATAATATACTAAACAAAGAGCCTGTTTCGACAACGTAAGATGAAACGGGCACGAGTGGAATAGTAATAAGTATAAGCACCACAATCCTGATATACTGTAGGTGTATTGAATGAATGCGTAATTGAATCAGAATGCGTAATTAGGCCTCGAGCTGTAGTCGAAATCGCCTTTCAGGCCTGTAGAGCTCTAATCGAAGCCGCCTTTCTTTGAATTTTTGCGGCCGTAAATCCGCCGCCTGCCGCGATGTTGGGATTGGATGTCGGTCGAAGTCGCCTTTCTCTTTGAATTTTCGCGGCTGTAAATCCACCACCTGCCGCGATGTCGGTCTCGTAAGGTTTTTCGGGCAGCTGTGCAGAGGGTGACTGCGCATTCGGCTTCGGACGGATGTGAGTGAGTGAGTGAGTGAGTGAGTGAGTGAGTGAGTGAGTGAGTGAGTGAGTGAGTGAGTGAGGAGGCTGGCGAATTATATATAAGACTAGAAGGCTCTGCCCACTGCTCGCTTCGCTTGCCACACCTGGGGGCAGGGCGCTGGGCCCCCATCAATCCCGCAGCTGAGCCGCTCTGTTAGAAAAAGTGATTGTATTTAAAGATATGGTACAAGACCCCCTGGCGCCTTTGGCACCCAACCCCCAGTTGTGGCCTAGCAGGCCGCCCCACGACTTTCTTGATAGTTTAGTTTATAATTTAAAAATTGAATAAGAATCTGAAAATCTAACAACATCACATTAAAGTTCGATAAATTCTGAAAAGAATGATACCAAACATATATATATAGGTTTTAAAATAAGCCCGATTTAAAGCGTTACAAAAAAGTCACATAAAAACGTCACATTAAATCGTTGAACAAAATCGTTGCACTTCTAGGCTTAGGATTTTATATATAGAGAGTGTGTTTCAAACTTCACTGTCTCTTTGCTGAAGCCAGTAACTATTCAAACAAATGTTTTCTCAGATATCAAATTAAATCAAACTCATGCTGTTTCTGGCCAGTTTGTTGCAATGTGGAGTGAAAACTGCTACGGAGTGAGCGTATGAAACATTTTGAGAGCCTAACAGTATTACTTAGCGATTTCTATTCAAAGACTGCACATTGCTATTTCTACCTGGATCTGGGCTGTCAGGCTGCTCTGCACATCTTTATTAATAAGCTCACAGTTGCCTACAATGGGTAGACGTAAGCAATGGAGACATGAAGAAGTAGCCTCTTCTGTCGAGCTCGCTGTGATGCTCGATTCCCCTGATGTACAGTAATCTCCAGCTATGTCACTTGGTCTTCCATTGACGATTTAAGCATAGATGTTATCTTAGGCATAGTTTGGCAATGGCTTATTGTGCCAATTGCTTGCTATAAGCAATGCTTATTTTCTTATTATGATGCAACTCTTTGTTGTCTACTCGCTAACTTTTGTAGATTTCAAGTATTATTGTGCCAACCTATCAGCCCATCTGTTGTCTGTCACACGACGCGACATTTCAGCTTCTCGCTGTTTTGTTTAATCTAAAAATGCACAAATCTTTTTTTCTGTTTTCAAAAATGAAAAATACCTATATTCTTGTGGAGGTCTCCTTTTGGTCTGGAGACCATTATCTTTTTGATCATTTTGCCTAGGCAGGTTTCTGTAAGCAAAATGTTAACTCTGATAACTTTTTGGAGGCCGGAGATGCAATTCTTCTTTTTACATTCAGGTGTTTGGCTTCAGCAATTCTCCTCACGCTCAGCAGATACAGCCCCTGCAGCTCGTGTGCACCTGCAGGTTGTGATCAGCTCAGGTTCATCATCTTCCTATCACGTCATTGGCTTCTGTAAGTTATTTTTACTGTCAGCTGATGTCACCAAGGGTCTTTTTCTGCTAGCTGTGCCATCTGCCTGTGTTATTGTTCAATACTGGTCAGCCACAGCATGCAGGTGCACCAACACCTGTCATGAGAAGGTCCTGAAGTCCGACTTCAGTATGTGGTCAATGTAGCCACATCATAGGCTCTCAATTAAGACCAAAATCAAGGTTCAAGGACAACCCTTAACAGTTTACATATGTAGATAAGAAGGCACACACATTTGTGAAAGTAGTGCACTTCCAGAGGTTTACATGAGTGATACATTAGGGTGGTCAAAAAAAACTAACAGAGTAACACCACCACCACAAAGCTGGTGTTATTCTTTATCATATGTATAACCAACACAAAAGTTTAATTAAAATAAACAACGTTTAGTGGTCACTCCATTTGGCAGTTTTTATGCCATCTGAACTGAACAGCAGACAACTGTTCCTCACTTGTAGGTCTACAACATCAGCACTGACTTTGATGAAGTTGAGCAATTCTTGCAATGGCTTGCGGCCAGTTTCTCGTCCTTTGGCACTACAGCAATGGTAGTTTTCGATGTGACTTATTCCTCTTTCAACTGTGTCATTCAATATCATCATACCAGTGAAGATTTGATCATCTGTCCACTGGTCTTCTGGTGGTTTCTTGAGAAACAACGAAGACCTTTCTTTGCCATTTTCCATAAGGACATCAAAGAAGGATGTTGTTTTATCAGTTAGCAGATCCTCCAGCTTCAGCTGTTTGTCAAGGAATTTCTGGTAATGGAAGTCGATGCACGCTTTGCCACTTGGTTTTTCGCTAAGATGCCTAACATCAGATAGGGTTCAGTTTGAAACTCCTACTTAATACTAGAATGTTTGGGGAACTCCACCTTAAATATCTCTGTTTTATTTACTTTTATTGTTTACTAATCATAACCCCCTGTGAAAGAGTACTACGTAATAAACACACAAATTACTTTTGTACAAAAGTCTGAGCACGCTGTCTGTTGCGTCATCACGCTCACAGGTTATGCGTGAGCATGCGCACTATTATTTCTGTATCTGATACGTGGAAAACGCTGTACTGCGTGCACCCGCAATTATTCAATTGTTTGTTGACTTTGTGTGCGTCTGTTTGATAAACCACACATAAATATTTGTCTGCAAATAAACATTTAGTTCTACAAAGCCATTGCAACTATTCCTTCCTTTGCAACGTTCAGCAGTTGGTTAAGATCTTTCTATCTTAATTCTGGTCTGTCTCATCCTTCTTATCGAGGATTAGGATTTGGTGCCACAGACACTCACCAGTTTGACGCACGCACTGTTTAACAACTTTTCTTCTACCTGCTCTTCATTTCTTAAAACCTGTATAACTATCTTAATATAGTGTTTGTTACTTTTTTTTCTTTACTGCGCATGGAAAGCAGTCATCAGAATGTCATTGTACGATAGTATAATGACAATAACCAATAAACTGTTAACTGTCAAGTAAAATGTTCACAATAGAGTGGCCTTCAAATGTTTAAACATCAGGCTGAAATTTCACATGTAAGCAAGCTGCCACTAATAATCAAAAATAAGCTTTGGGGAAAAATGATTCCACAAACATCAACTTTTTGCATTGGTTTGTGGACCACCCTAGTAATACAAGCTAGTACTGAAAAGTTCAATCTCCACTTTAGTAGTACGGAATGGAAAGAGGCTCACTTCAGACTGGCACACCGCTTAGGTCGCCAAAGACATGACAGTTCGAGAGAGAGTATAGTCAGCAGTGGGGCTGCAAGCTGAAAGAGATATGGGGAAAGCGTGGACCACGGAGTTCTCCCCCACTGTAACTATATCCCTGCAGACAGCCATGTACGTTTAGGCTGAGGCTCGGACAGCGTGCATGTTTGGATTTGCAAGTAACGTTTTATTAGCACAAGAAAGTGACTGCATTTGCGTAAAAGGCATTCCGATGGCAATGTTTATTTTCATGTGGATCCTCTTCCATCATTTTAATGTACACATGCTGAAAAAAACAATAAATCACACGGGCTTAAGTTAACCCTAACCGACCACCCACGCATGCGCATAAACAGCTGGCTCCAGCTGTGGCGCTCCATTGCCGTTCGAAGCGCATCCTTCACACAAAGACGAATGTGCCAGCGGGGGTCGGCGGACAGCGGCAGGAGAGGCGCACTTCGAGTCGCTGTCATGCACCTGGCTATTAGATGGCCGCCTTTTCTCACTCGGATGTCTCGTCCCCACCGTTGCCTAGTCTGCCGCTGCTCAGATGATGGGCTTTCCATCTGCGAAATGCGGTTTGGATCTCGGCGTCTGATGACCGCCGCAATGCCAGCGGCTCCATTTCGTTGTGAGAAAGTCTCGAATTTCCAGCTTCCCGGCTGCCACCGAAACCCGACACCGCCTCAGAGGGCCGCGTAGCCCTGCAGACAGTGGAAAAGTTTTGCCTTCATTTTCCGAAACATTGGCTTCGACTCCAGGAAAATCTACTTACGGAAAAGCCAAGAAAAGCGACTGGCACTCAAGTGCGCCCGCGCTACCGTAGGAATAGACGTTAAAGAGACTCGCGTTTACAGCACGCACACGGGCCACACAGAAAGAGGTACCCTCAGGGACCCTAAGAACACCTAACGCTGCCGGTCTTTGAGGCAGGACCATGAAAGTAATGCTGGACATAGAGAGAAAGATAGCGAGTGCACTCTTTAGGACTTTACTGAGCAGTGTCAGGAAAGTGCACCCCCAAGCGGACAGTCTTATGAATAACTCCCGCATATACAGTCCATACTGGTTGCAGAGGTTACACTTGGTCTCTTTCAGCTCCAGACTCTCATCCCGCTCCGGACACTGTCACGATGGACTTTCTTTCTTTCTTTCTTTCTTTCTTTCTTTCTTTCTTTCTTTCTTTCTTTCTTTCTTTCTTTCTTTCTTTCAATTGCAGAAAAATAACGATGCCTTCTTGCGCCCGGTATTACTGGAATAAACACTTCACCGTCGGCACCTGTAACTGAAATTAGCCGCTCCTCAAAATGCCCTGCAATGGTTTGGCGCCCCGTGATAGACTCCAGACACTTTTCCCTGGAAAAGCGGGTTAAGAAAATGGGTGGATGGGCGGGTGACGCATCAACACAGAAGAATGTAATTTTTCAGAATACAAACCCATTACGCCTTTTAGAAATAATGTGTCATTTGTTTCATCTCTGCATTTTAAATACAGTATTCTTCCATTCGTTAACTAAACGTGCATAATCTACTCAGCGTTTCTCAACCTTTATTATCTCGCGATCCAGCTTTGGTGAAACGAGCACGAGTGGGCCCCGACCCAGTCGTTCAGAAACACTGGCCTAAATGTAGCTTTGTGGAGCGCCGGGTCCGGTTTTGGCAGTATTGATGGTAAGGTAGAACGAAACCCCTGCATCCAATAATGCACACTCACACACGCATTCACACAAGCAATAATGGCGTCACCAATACTGTGGGGATGACACACTCTGCACGTATACTGTATACGTGACTTGGCCTTTCCTCCCAGATCCCCAAAGAGCGTCGAACCGAGCAATTCTTACCCGAGTGTGGGCTTGTGCGTCTTGTTCAGGACGGTTCCTGCTTTGCATTCGATGCTACCAGGACAGGCTCCGTCCAATCCGTTCTCCCCTGCCCACTACAGATTAAGAGAATTTGACAATGCTATGTTGGGGTATGTGGTTAATCTTTCAGATGAAAACGTGAGCACTCGGAGAAAAAAAATTATGGGCAGATTGGTTGATCAGACCAATGCCATGGCGGAACCATTTTTGATTCCCAAAAGAACTATCCACGGTAGATTCCAGAATGAACCTTTTAACAGGTTCCATAAATAATTTTTAAAACACCAGTTAATAAATGTAATAGTTAATAATTTGAAAAGCACACAGGCCACGTTCAACAGCACAATCACACAAGCTACAGTAAGTTCAATTTTTCTTCATCTGTTAGCATCCTGCTATCCTATTAAGCATTAAATATTTCTGTATTGTCCTCAAATCAAGACATTTACAATTTCATGTACAAAAAATCTCTCCCAGAACGAAATATCAATCAGTGGTTCAAAGAGTAACCGTTCATCCCAGCAAAGTGCCACTAAAGATCTGTTATTGCAAGAGTGTGCGTACACCTGAGAGGTCACGGAAACTCCACACAAATTGCGACAAGATCGGAATTTGATCCCATCTTTTCGAAGATGTGGCACAGTTATGTGTTAACCGCTGCGTCATTTTGTTGCACTATTCCTAACTTGGCTTAATACATTTTACACTTTATTCTAATTCGGAACTTATTCATCTTCTAAAAACCTGCTTATCCAGAGCTGGGTAGCGAGGCAGCCGGAGCTCACCCCACAATCAAGTCAAGTCAAGTTGGGAGCATGCACTGGTACAGTGAGTTGCCGCACCCACGACGAAACAGCTCGATATCCCGGTTGGCAACCCCCCCGGGCAGAGACGCGGTCCAGTCCCACCCTCCGGAAATGACCCTCTAACTTCGGGTGTTAAGTGGGAGACCCCTTGGCCTGGTCCAGCCACTCGGGTCGCCAACAATGAAGATCTTAAGAGCTGTATCACCCTCGGGGAAACGCGCCACATGGCCGTAGTGCCTTAACTGACGCTCCCTCACAATGTGGGACTCCATGAGCAACCGCTCATTCGACACAAAGTCAAACCAACGGTACCCAATGATTTTCCGGAGAGACACAGTACCAAAGGAGTCCAGTCTTCGTCACAGGTCACTGGATAGCGTACATGTCTCGCAACCATATAGCAAGAAAGGAAGCACCAGGACTCCAAAGACTTGGAGCTTCGTCCTTTTGCATAGATATCGGGAGCGCCACACACCCCTTTCTAGCGACCTCATGACCCGCCATGCTCTCCCAATCCGTCTGCTGACTTCATAGGAAGAGTCACCAGAGACATTAATGTCACTGCCGAGGTAAGTAAACCTCTCGAGAAGGTCGACAGTCTCTCCGCAGACAGACACACTGCTGATGGCTGTGCCCAAGAGGTCATTAAAGGCCTGGATCTTGGTTTTTATCCAGGACACTGGCAAGCCCAGACACTTGGACTCCTCGCTCAGTCTCTCGAGAGTCCCGATCAGAGCCACCATTGACTCCACGAAGATCATAGCATCGTCAGAAAAGTCAAGATCCGTGAATCTTTCTTTACCAACAGAAGCCTCACAGCTGCTGGACCACACGACCTTGCCCAACATCCAGGACTCTTCCTACATAAACACAACACAGGTTAAGTTCAGGTTTTTTTTAATCTACTATAAAGTAAAGGTTTCAGTTTTTTCAACGTATTAGGAAGTTTTTCAAATCACAAAGCACCGGCTTAATATGCAAAGAGCCCTTTCTAGAATGAAATGGTGCTTTGTCAACTAATAGTTCTATGAAGAACCACACACCCCAGTAAAGAACCATAAGGTACCATTAAAGAACCAGCATTTTTAGGCGTGCAGGGAGCACTGGGGACGAGAACATCGCTCTCTGTAGTGGTGTACTGTTTTTATAACAGGGCGTATGATGGTGTCCCACAGATCTGTACCTTCCATTTATCACTTTGCAATAGTGTGTTTTTTTAAATCCTTAATTATGATAGTGTCGAGAAGAAGCCCTATGGGCTACAACGCATGCATCAGACTTGGACTGACGGGTAGTCAGGCCAACACAGGACCGCTAAGTGCGAGCCAAGACACCTGACATGGTGAAGAAGAAGAAGAAAACACAGAAATCCCTTGGAGACCCATGCAAACCAATATCAGGCAAGAACCGCCGAGAACACATCCACTTTCTATATTTATTTGCCGTGTTAATTGCTTTTACAATTTCAAAAGTCATAGTTTTGGTATTGTCTGTAGAAGGTACTATGAAAGGCTTGCATTTATGGGTAGAGTATCAGCAATAATGCGTTTGTCGTTAGCAAGCTACTCAGTAAAAATGTCCGCATTCTTTTCGTTGTTTTTTTTTACATTTATTATTATTATTATTATTATTATTATTATTATTATTTTAATACGTTTGCACTTTTGCATTAAGGCTCCATCTCTGAGAGATTTTATTGTTGTTTCCTTAGTCGTTTTTCCAAACTTCGAATCGCGGAGCTGCTGGCTGGTGCACCACGAAACTGGCTCAACAGCGGCTCATCCAACCAAAGAGGGAATTACAATTTGAATTACCGCAATAACATTAAAACACGTATAGGGACCGTTGTGCTTAACTGGGAGGAGGTGTATAGACACAGTTCATCAGGCACATGAGCTCCACATAGAATGGGAAGAGAAGAAGGGGAAGAAGAAGGTGCCATTCGGTTTAACACCACTCACCAGTTATTGTTCACTTAAAACATTCAAAATAATGTCAGACTGAAGTCTGAATGCCCTGGGCAGGTTCTTTCAACTATACTGTATGTTTTTTCCACATATATACTGTAGATTTCCCATCATGAATGAGTAATTCTTACATTCATAGGCACATCCTTAAAATTCACTGCTGGATTCAGGGTCTCCTATGCTGAGCCAATTGAGATTCAGAAATTCACCTGACACAGGAGAATCAGGAGGAAAACCCATGAAAAGCTAGGGAGAACATAGACAAAGGAGCATGGGATTCAAACCAGTGGTATAATTGAAGGGGCTTCAGGGACTTGATGCTCCTAATCTTTGGTGTCCAGCCCCTTATCTTCAAGAGTGTATGACTCACATGATAAGAAGGATGGTAGCTAAGTCCATGATGTCTGCTAAAACTAACAATGCACCAGATTCAAACCTAGGACACTGGGGACATGAGGCAGCAGCCCTAAACACCACATCATGCATGTTTTTAACACGTACATGAAGTTGACTCTTAACACTTATTACATGCCTCATGTCATTGGTGAAATACCTCTTTATGCCTTCACTTGCTAAGGCTGTCAAGGTCCATAATCTTCGGTATTTCCACCAAACTCTTATTCCACCATACTGAAAGTAGCTTTCCATCCGTCTGCCACTACATCTTCGATTTCTTTTTTATAAGCCACCAATTTTACAGAGATGTGCCTCTTCATTAGCCTCTTTTCAATTGAATTCTGCACTGCACAGCATTTAACTAATTTCTCCATTGTGATACCTGCTTGTTTTAGTTCAGGGTAATTTGGGCGCAAGGTGAGAACTAACACTGAATGGGATGCCAGTCTACTGCAGGCTAAAAATCCCATCTTTTTATGCCCTTTACATAATGTAGAATGGAGGTAAGCAGGGTATGGTTGAAGGCAGTTAAGACTGACATGAAGGAGCACGACTTACTTATAAAGCGCTCCATACCCTACATGTTTTATGGGTCACTTTCAATCATTTTGTGCCTATAGTGTTGCTATCATGATCTCGTTTCTTGTACTTTATGAAGCTTAGGTGTACTTCCCACCAGTCCTTGCTAGACACGCCACACTTTGGCAAACATCCCACTTTGGGGCCATGTCCCTCTAGAGTAATCTGCAGCAGGAATGTGATTGACCTCTTGCTGAAAGCAGTGGTTGACATCATGGTTTAGTAGGTATTTCCACTGACGGGGCAAGGTTGTGATGGTTGAATGTTTTATCTGCTGTATGTTCTGTCATTACTATGCTGAAGTGGTAATCCCAACAGAAAATGTGCCTTAGAGCAGCCTTCAATATTGGCCAGAATTGTACTATGTGTCAGTGGGGAAGGGAGTGCCCCCCTTGTTTAAGTGGTCATAATTTTCACAGTTAATTATTTCTACTATCATCTTCATTCAGATTGGCTGTCTTAGCCACTTGTCCAGTATGCCAGTTAGGCTAAACTATTTCCATGGGCAAAGGATTGGAGTGGAAAGGGGTGTTGGAAATTCAGTATAGTTTTGTTTTTGGTGGGCATTGGTAGATACAAAGATCTAAAGCTTTCAATTTTTAATTTTGTAACACATTTGTTATACTAGTAGTTTTTCTATTAAGTATGTTCATTGATATAACATTCACACTTCTATTTTCTAAACCTACTTTTACTATTTAAGGAAGGGATACCAGTTCACTATTAAGCCCACTCATTTTGGTTCAATTTATAGTTGCCATTTAATCCAATGTGTCCAGAACACAGGAGGAAACTGGGCAGTATACTGAAACCTGTGTGGAGGTGAAGAGTACGTGTAACCGTCTGACTGTGTTAGAAGATGACCCGTGATGTGCACCTTACACGACAGGTATCAATAAAAACTCTTAGGTTCTTTTCTTAATGGGGGATAGGAAGAAATGTCAAAAGCAGATGTATAACTGTTATCACTATCTGCATTGTACTTCATGTGTTCAGTCTCTAATAGCAGACTGCTAAGTGACTGGAAATGTCTTATTTTCACTCTGTTACTTCAACCAGTTTATCACCAATATAGGACTTTACAAAGCATCCTTTGTACCCTTAAGGGACTTCAACTAGACACGCATTGATAATCAAGCACTCGGCCTACACTAGCAATCAATAGTCAGACAGAGATTTTAAATTTAAGTTTTTGCTTAAAAATTATATGCATAATACCCAATAGCAGCAAATCTAAGCAATACAAAGAATTGTACAACCTGGGTGATTTCATGAAGACTTCATTCAGTCCCAGATGACATTTCCCTGATGTTTCAGTTCCTTAGATTATACAGGTGCTGGTCATAAAATTAGAATATCATGACAAAGTTGATTTATTTCAGTAATTCCATTCAAAAAGTGAAACTTGTATATTAGATTCATTCATTACACACAGACTGATGTATTTCAAATGTTTATTTCTTTTAATGTTGATGATTATAACTGACAACTAATGAAAGTCCCAAATTCAGTATCTCGGAAAATTATAATATTGTGAAACGGTTCAATATTGAAGACACCTGGTGCAACACTCTAATCAGCTAATTAACTCAAAACACCTGCAAAAGCCTTTAAATGGTCTCTCAGTCTAGTTCTGTAGGCTACACAATCATGGGGAAGACTGCTGACTTGACAGTTGTCCAAAAGATGACCATTGACACCTTGCACAAGGAGGGCAAGACACAAAAGGTCATTGGCTGGCTGTTCACAGAGCTCTGTGTCCAAGCACATTAATAGAGAGGTGAAGGGAAGGACAAGATGTGGTAGAAAAAAGTGTACAAGCAATAGGGATAACCGCACCCTGGAGAGGATTGTGAAACAAAACCCATTGAAAAATGTGGGGGAGATTCACAAAGAGTGGACTGCAGCTGGAGTCAGTGCTTCAAGAACCACCACACACAGACGTATGCAAGACATGGGTTTCAGCTGTTGCATTCCTTGTGTCAAGCCACTCTTGAATTAGAGACAGCGTCAGAAGCGTCTCGCCTGGGCTAAAGACAAAAAGGACTGGACTGCTGCTGAGTGGTCCAAAGTTATGTTCTCTGATGAAAGTAAATTTTGCATTTCCTTTGGAAATCAAGGTCCCAGAGTCTGGAGGAAGAGAGGAGAGGCACAGAATCCACGTTGCGTGAGGTCCAGTGTAAAGTTTCCACAGTCAGTGATGGTTTGGGGTGCCATGTCATCTGCTGGTGTTGGTCCATTGTGTTTTCTGAGGTCCAAGGTCAACGCAGCCGTCTAGCAGGAAGTTTTAGAGCACTTCATGCTTCCTGCTGCTGACGAACTTTATGGAGATGCAGATTTAATTTTCCAACAGGACCTGGCACCTGCACACAGTGCCAAAGCTACCAGTACCTGGTTTAAGGACCATGGTATCACTGTTCTTGATTGGCCAGCAAACTCGCCTGACCTTAACCCCATAGAAAATCTATGGGGTATTGTGAAGAGGAAGATGCAATACGCCAGACCCAAAAATTCAGAAGAGCTGAAGGCCACTATCAGAGCAACATGGGCTCTCATAACACCTGAGCAGTGCCACAGACTGATCGACTCCATGCCACGCCGCATTGCTGCAGTAATCCAGGCCAAAGGAGCCCCAACTAAATATTGAGTGCTGTACATGCTCATACTTTTCATGCTCATACCTTTCAGTTGGCCAACATTTCTAAAAATCCTTTTTTTGCATTGGTCTTAATTGATATTCTAATTTTCCGAGATACTGAATTTGGGACTTTCATTAGTTATAATCATCAACATTAAAAGAAATAAACATTTGAAATACATCAGTCTGTGTGTAATGAATGAATCTAATATACAAGTTTCACTTTTTGAATGGAATTACTGAAATAAATCAACTTTGTCATGATATTCTAATTTTATGACCAGCACCTGTATATCTTTAATCAAAAATTGAAAAAAAGGTTTCTTGCTAGAAACAGAGCTCCTTGTAAAGTTACCAGCAGTTAAGCATACAGCAAGCTCCATTTAAATGTCCAAGTCTCCTTTCAAAGGATCAGAAAGGAAACAACCAAAAACTCCACTCCCCCTCCCCCTTCTTGTCACTCCAATTAAGCACACACACCTAGTTTACTGTCCGCTAGCAAAGCCGCTAACGCTTTTACAGTTTCTCAAAGCACACGAAGGTTACCACACAAGCTCAAGTTGGATTCCCATTGGAATTGAAAGCAGCACTAAGCCGCACACAAACTGGCTGTACAAAACATTCTAAAGTTCTACAACACATTTCCGCTGCCCCAGAATACACTTCACATCTTTGCCATGCCAACAGAGACCAGACTAGAAGTGAAGCCCAGTGTCATACACCAGTGAGCCAGTAGTGTTATGCCTTTTTCAACATATTCATAATAAAACAATGATATTAAAACATTACAAAACGTACCTGATTGCAATCCAAGTACTCGGAAAGTCTCACAAGGCCCAGAGTCCCTGGTCACTCTCACCACCCTTAGTCACTTCTTCTATAGCCATCTGGGGCTGTTGTTGCCAGGCAACACCCATTATGAGGCTATTGAATTGGAAATCAGTGCCATTTATAAGCAGAATGTTCATATTCAACAGCATTTGTCAAGGACCTTGTTTTTTGACCATAGTTATTTATATTTCTGTTTTCGTATTCAAACTATTGGTTAATTTCTGCATTTAATGCCTCCATTTTCTGCTTTACCCTTCAGGTACCTGGTTCATATTTAGGCCTTTTTTCATCCATACCTGTCTGTATCCTTGCCTGTTCCTTTTTCTTCTTGTCCTCTTCAAATTATTACTGACTTTGCTAGCTGATTTGTCTTTATAAAATTCAGCTTCCTGCCTCACATGGTCAGATAAGCTGTTCTAGTTTTCATTCATTTGCATATGTCCTCCATATTTCTTCATGCCTGGACATTTGACCGAAAGCAAACAGTGACAAATACAGTACATGGGACAAGATCTAGCACTGAGCGTTGCTCCAGATTTTCTGCATGACATACACCACATTTATGATGAAGACCACCATCCTAAGAGATGATAATTTGGTCCAATGTGTGCACTCTGTGATGAACTGGTATACAATACTGATGGTTGCTGCTGGGATAGGCTGTGGCTTACTACAACCCATCATTGGAAAAATAAGCCTATAAAACAAATGGATGGATGGAAGATGGTGGTAGTACATGAGATGTTGTGTGGTAAGCTTATGATGGAAAAATGTTCCTACTTTTCTCCCCAACTCAAGTCATTCCTTCAAGCTGTGGCATAAAAAGACATTTGCCATCATGTCTCTAAAGCCCATGTTGCATTAGAGATTTTCAGTTATAGTTTTAATTTAAATTGTCTTAGCAAGTTGGAGGCAGTCAGCAGTGTGCTCCCGTGAAGGTCAGTCACATACATGACTTGCCCAGTAACTCAGTCCAACTATTCTGCAACTTGATCTGACAAAATATCTTAAATCACAGAGAGGGGGTCTGTGTGTGTGACAGTTAACATACTGTACAATGAGTGCTCATCCAGGAGTACATTGCATAGAATGCAATGACGAGGAATGAGAAATGTGGGTGTTTTGGACCTCTGTCTTGTGTTTTACAAAACACAACAGAATTGTAAAAGAAAAGAAAAAGGATAGATATTACGGCTGAACACACCATACCTGTTAACCCTTTATATAACTCCAGCTACCTCAGGCAGCACTGTATTGGCTGGCACAAAAATAGGCACGCACAACTGCTAAATGTAACGTGCCTGGGGATTTTCAGTCATGCAAATTGGCATATTCCAGTGACAGGATCAGCAACTGCATACCCAATGACTAGAAGTCGTGTAATGTGACAATAGCTTAAGCGAAAAAGTTGTCAAAATGCAGTTAATGGACTAACCAGGCAGTGTTAAGTTCCCATGAACTTGCTAAGAGTGACACCTTAACACACTACTGAGTACAAAATTAATGAAGTCAAAATTAGATTTACTTATTTGGCTGACACCTTTATCCAAGAAAACACAATATTTGGCATACAATTGGTTAATTTTTTTTTTTTTTGCTTTTCCAATTGCAGGACAATGACACAGGTGAAATGACTTGTTCATGGTCACACAAAATAAGTAGCATGATTTGAACGCACAACCTTATGGTCTGAAGTCTAAAGCATTAACCGCTACAGTATACCACACTGCAAGACATCAAAAGTAAGAATCTGACAATCAAATTAAAGGAATGCAGTAGATTCATGGTGGCTGTAAAATCACTGTGTTATCTTCATACAGGGAAAGGCTGAGAATAGATATCACTGCTACAAAGAGGCCATAGGACACAAATCCTCTAGTGATGTCTAACTAGACAATCTCCTGGAAATCAACACTTTGGAGTTGTCCATCCACTCATTCCTCGGTTTGTTTTCTAAACTCACTTACCCAGGACAGGGTTACAGGGCCCTACAGTATTCTGACAATGGAAAGAATGCCCCCATATTTGACTCAGCAGTCTAACCTTTGCACTGTGGGAAAGGACCTGAATATCCATAGATTAATCTTCAAGAATATACAGAGAATGTTTAAACTGTCCATCTTGATTTTGACCAGGTCAGACATTGAACCTCTTAACTTGTGCACTACAATACTGTGGATTGAAGAAGTATACCACACTTCATTTAAAGCTCAGGCACCATTTTACAAGCAGATATCTTCCATGTTCTTTGTTGGAAGACAAACACACATAAACCACTCATTCTGGAGTTGGAATAATTTGGGCATCAGCAGCCATTTTGCCATGGTGTATTTGGGAGTCAATCACACCAATCAGTGCATTAGCCTAGATGTGCCATTAAGGGCTCAAGCATAGTAGAAAGTGACTGAAATCTCTTGAATGTTGGCTACGTGGGCATTTACTGTGGTTGTTGGTTTATGAGCACCTAGAGCCAACCTTGGCCAGGGTTAGATCCTACCTTGTACCCAGTGCTGCCAGACTGCCGGCTCCCAGTGACCATCAACTGGATAGTTCAGCTGTTTAGAAAATGAATGTACAGATGGGACAGTACTTCATTTCTAGAGTCTACAAGGTACTTCAGACATTACCAAAAAGGCAAATTACATAATCGCACAATATCTGTATAATGAAAGGACTAACAATGAAACAGATGAGTCCAACTGAAAAGGACATAAAATGGTTAAAATCAACCATTGAATTGCTTTCTAACTGTGCATTACTTAAGTCCCTGAAAGGCCCCTTGATCATAAAAACTTAATCCTGCCCCCAGATCCACATTTCACTAGTCGCTGGTCTGGTGTTCACTGCCCTGCATTGGCACGGCTCAACATGTCAGGAATAATCAACTGATGAACTTCATCTACAAAAAGCCTTTTCGCATTCCTGACATGAAGAATTATCATCTTTTTCAAAGCTTTCCCCATTCTACCTACTCAAGGGGTCCAATTTACACCCCCCCTCCACCCCCCCCACCCCCCCGCCCGCCATATTTACAGTTGTGGAGTGTTCTCACTTTTAAAGTGCTCAGATTAATTTTCTAGGAAAAAAAAATCCCGGATTAGTACGGAGAGCTTCACAGCTAAATTTAGCAGCTCTTAGACTCTGATCTGTAACTCTGCAGCTGCAGATGTGAGAGCGTTTAAAGCACTGACTCCTTGGCTTCCCTCGTCTGTCTGTCTCCTAATCTAGTCTCTAATGCTACCTGTGGGGTCTTCTGGATCATGGAAGGCACAGAGCAATCTCACGTAACTTCAGGTTTTTCACACCTGGATCTACAGGTATGAGACAGAGTGTGACAGATGGGGGACAAGATGGCACACAGTAGCTGTCATTGAAAGAGCTGGGGGATGTTGGAAGGGTTAGTGGTCACTACTTACCCCACTAATTTATGTCCACTGTGTGTTGCTTAGACTAAGTCAGGCAGTAGTAATTTGGTCAGGCTAATCCACCATACATTTCTGCACCACCAGTTACATCATATGCCTTACTTTTAGGAAATGCCTGCCTTGAGTAATACTACATCTCTCTCCCTGTGTCTGTCTCAGCATGAGACACACACACACACACACACGCACACACACTGTGTCACATCTCTCTCCTGATCATGCCTGCTGAGCTGCCTCTTGTTTACCGTTGCTAGGCAACACCATTACTCTTGTGTTTCAAGTCACTTGGAGTTTTTTCAGCTCTGATATTTAAGAGGACATCGTTCCTGTTGTTGTCAAATCCTCTTGTAATTTTAGGAACATCCACATTGTAACAAGTTTGTACACTTTATGACCTTTTTCTTTTTTACCCCTTCTTGTTATTTGCTTGCCCCCATTATGCTTTTTAATCCTTTTGCCTTTCACACTTTAAACAATCTTAACATTAAAGTGACCATCAGTAGGATTCATTCCACCTCTGCAGTTAAAGCTCCTCTTGCCTGATGGGTCATGCCAGTATCTGATTTGACTTGATGTACAAACACATTTGTACCTTTCATGCTGTGTGGTTTAGACGGTTTCTGTGCTCATTTTTGGTATCCTACATCCACAAAAAAAAACCTTCATGATATCTGGATCCTAAAAAAGTCGTGAAATTTAGTTATTAATTTTGCATTCTCCATTACTCTGGGAGCATTAGGCACAAGTCAAGATGCCAGGGAAAGTCACTAAAGAGTGGATGAAATTAGAGCTGCTACACATGAATTCTAAATGAGAGGGAGAGCTGGAGCAGCAGGAGAAACCCCACACCAACAAAGGGAGAACACTGAAACTCCACACGATCTCACTGGAAAAATCATGTCCTTAAAACTGACAAGCAGCATAGTTAACCGGTGCACCACCATGACAACCTTGTAAAATTCATTTTTAAGAGAAGCTAGTAAAGTTATGTTACCATTTTTGCTTTGTGGATTTATGATTTGATGGAACATTTTTTTAAACTGTAACTCCCATGTTGATGGTAATGCATGTCTATAGAGACACACTTTCTGTAGCTCTTACTTTCTCTCACACCCACATACAAACTCTCTCTTTCACACAGGCAAATGGACTCCTACAGGCATGCAACACTCACACAAGTCAATGCAAATGTGCTTTATCGACTTGGCATTTATACATACAGCCAAATCAGTGATGGAGAAGAAAATCATTGCAAGTATGCTGTACAGAGCAGGGAACGTCTTGTATTTTTGTGACAGTTTGAAACTACAATTAGAATGAAAGCAGTACTTACTGATTATGTCCTTACCAATCCACAGCTTTCTGATGCTCACCATCCCTCCACTGTCTCTGGTACTGACCACTAGCACTAGGTCTGCTGGCAGAACTGGTTATTTTTCTAAATTGGTGGTTATATCGAAGCGTTTTTCATTTCTTTGTACTTTGACCATCATAATATACTCATTCAGAATTACACACATATTGGGACACCCACACACTCTCTTGCATTAGCCCTGCATTCACACTATCGCACACACAAATTTACATTCATATAAAGTGATGTTGACCTAGTTTTTCTCACATACACACACACACATTTGCTTTTTCTGTAATACCACACACTTGCTGTCATGTCCATGTACTTTTTTTTAGAGAAATATATGAACAACTATTTTCTAAACCTATCTATTATTCCATAACAGAGGGGAGGTGGCACGGTGGCCCAGTGGTAGCGCTGCTGCCTCGCAGTTAGGAGACCCGGGTTCACTTCCCAGGTCCTCCCTGCGTGGAGTTTGCATGTTCTCCCCGTGTCTGCGTGGGTTTCCTCCGGGCGCTCCGTTTTCCTCCCACAGTCCAAAGACATGCAGGTTAGGTGGATTGGCGATTCTAAATTGGCCCTAGTGTGTGCTTGGTGTGTGGGTGTGTTTGTGTGTGTCCTGCAGTGGGTTGGCACCCTGCCCGGGATTGTTTCCTGCCTTGTGCCCTGTGTTGGCTGGGATTGGCTCCAGCAGACCCCCATGACCCTGTGTTCGGATTCAGCGGGTTGGAAAATGGATGGATAGATGGATGGATAACAGAGGTGGGAATCCAACGTGGCCGAGGTGCCAGTGAATCACTTGATACCAAGCTGATCAACCTTGACCATGACTGTAACACTGGCAGAAAACATGCAGGAATAAATGCAAGTTCAATTTTATTTTCACAAATACATAGTACACTGTTTAATTTCCTGTCTGACCAACACCATACACATTGTCACACTCCATTGTGTTACAGCAGCACTACTCTCCTCGGACCACCCAGAAAGACATACACTGGCTACAATGGAGTGGCTTTCGGACATGGCCTTGATTGGCTTCAGAATCCCTAATAACTGTTAGTGCATTAGACTGTAGTCCCACCTGCTAGTTACAGGGTTACAATTAATGCTGCAGACAGTGGCTCCACTTGATCTTAACCCTTAAACTTGATCAAACTCCTCCACTCAAACTTCTTCTTCATGAGTCTATGTACTAATGAGATGGAATTATAATATTCACATATTCTCTGTGTCTTATTTAGCTAAGAAATGTGTCTCTTGGTTCATGTATGTTGGGTCTTCTCATTCTGAATACTACACATTTAAAAATTTCTTAAATGTTCATTAAACCGAAAGAGATCCAAAACAAAAAATAAATATGTTGTGACCAGCTATTAAAGACAATCAGCACATGCTGAGGCACACTCATTCGATAAACTTTCTCTCATAATCTTGGGACCTGGGATCAAGTCCTTACCCACTCACTGCTAGATCTCTAGATTTCCATCCACATCTTATTTATGTCAATTGTCAATGTCAATTTATTTATATAGCACATTTAAAACAACATAGGAATGCTGTGGCCAAAGTGCTTCACAATAACAGAATAAAAGAAAAAACAAATAACAAATAACATAATTATAAATAAAAATATAGGAACATAAATAAAAATAAAATAAATAATAAATAGAAGTGATGTTATATAATCACAATGAGGAAACC
Source organism: Erpetoichthys calabaricus (assembly GCF_900747795.2). NCBI lineage: Eukaryota > Metazoa > Chordata > Cladistia > Polypteriformes > Polypteridae > Erpetoichthys > Erpetoichthys calabaricus. Next base: position 76,870,022 of record NC_041410.2, on the reverse strand, counting down.
AACAGTATTACTGAACGTCATGGAATACAAGTGAATAGAAATGAGTCTTTAATCTTGTTTTGAACAGTTCAATTGTAGACGACTCTTTATGTGATGAGGTAAAGAGTTCCACAGGCGAGGAGCAGCAGCTACAAAAGCCCTGTCCCCCTTAGTTTTACACTTGGTACGAGGGACAATAAAGGACAACTGACCAGAAGATCTAAGCACTCTGGATGGCTGGTGTAAAACACACAATTCTGATAAATAGGCAGGAGCAAGCCCATGTAAAGATTTAAAAACTAGCAACAAGATTTTTCAATCAATTCGAAAACTGACAGAAGCTAATATTGGAGAAACAGAGTCATACTTTCTTGCCCCAACCAGAAAGCGAGCAGCAGTATCCTGGACCAACTGTAACCTGCGTATCAGGGATTTGCTAATCCCAGAATACGGCGAGTTGCAGTAATCAAGGCGCGAAAAGATAAAAGCATGAGTAGCTTTCTCAAGATCCCTAGAAGATAAAAAAGGCTTGATCTTACCTAATAGACGAAGCTGGAAAAAGCAACTCTTGACTACAGAATTTACTTGTTTCTCAAAAGAGAGGTTACTGTCAAAGATAACACCAAGATTGCGGACTTGAGGTTTGCAAAAGACAGAAAAACAGCTGAGAAGTCCAAGACCAATTTGGGCTTTAGCTAATGGTTATGCGCAGGTTAGCTTATTAGTATTAAAGCTGGCCTAGTGAGGGCATGTATGATGGCTTTCTGTCAAGGGGGGTTCCATTTTTGTGTCCCCTGCCATCCAAACAGGACACTCTCCTCATGAAAATTTTATAGTAAAAAATAAAGTACATAAATTAGTTGTATAGGTGCAGCTTACCATTACATTATATCATCTTTTTAGGCGCATTTCTAATTTTCAGCTTAGCTAAACAATGAATCAAAGATTGAGGTCAACTGACCTCATGGTTAACAATCAATCTGTATTTTACATAATACAGCTGAAGGCACACATCATCACAACACTTATCATAGCTTAAACAAGACAATATCAGAATAATGAACAGGGATCATCAGAGACTGTCGTAGTGATCGTAAGGAGAAAAAGGAAGGGCTCTGATTCAGTTATTCCATTGTATTATCAATTTAATATGGCACAATATCATCAGGTATTGTATGAGAATGAACATCTTGTATAACTGTGGCCATAGAGAACAATGTAAAGTTCAAGTTACAGAAATACTTATCTACTTAAGATAGACAAGGACTGAACTGCAGTCCTGCACAGCCTTAATACGTAGTTATGAGAAACCTTACCCAATGAGCAATTTGTATATCTTAAAATCCACACAAATGGCCTGATTAAAAAATAAACTATGCAAAAATGTTTGGAAGAACACCTGCTTATATTTCCTGATTGATTGCAAGCTACACAAATCTGTACAATCTGTGTTTTGGCAAGGACCACCTTTTCTATCCCCTTACCAATTCTCTCTTTTGTTGCAGTCACCAACACAATACAAAAAGCTTTCAATGCAAAATGACCTGGTTAGGAGACAACAGCGCAATTAAATACTCACCTTCAATATCAACATATCACAAAGAAACAAGGCCATCACAAATCCAAAGTTACAGTTCACAAGCAGACATATTTTTCTGCCATAATATGGTTAATTGTGCTCAAAATAGAATTTAACATCTGCTGTTTTAGAAACCTGTTTCATACAAAAAAAAGCCCCAATAATTAAAACCTGATTTCCAAAATTCCATCCAGCACTCAGGAATTTGAGCTGAGAATTAAATTTGTATGCTACATCCTGATCCAGAATGAAGTGACTCAAACATATTACATTATACTATTTATGATCTAGTGGCACCATTCTGTGCATATTCACTGTTCAAACAATACAGAATGTGCCAGTACAGGACTGAGGGATGGGACTGGGGGTCTGATACAGTGGGCTGTCTTAACTTATGGGAACAATGGGCACTGGGGCCAACAGTGTTGGTGATGCCTACATATGCTTCTCTTTTGCTATCAAAACAGGGGCCCCAGTGCACTACTTCGCCCATAGGTCTATGATGCTGTTAAAATGGCCCTGTGGTGTGACTTCCAGTGACAAGTCTGGGGAGATCCCTGGGGCTACAGGTTCACATTTCACCCAGCTTCATAAGTGAAGACTCGATGTTGCTAAAAATCAAGCCTCTTATTGATCTAAAGGTGACATTATGAAAAATATACCATTACGCATCCTGCTGTGAGGAGCTTTCTCTGCAGCAAGCCCTAAAAAGCTTGTGAGGGTAGAAAATAACATTAATACAGCAACATACATGGAAATCCTAGAGGAAAACCTGACGCAGTCTGCAAGAAATCGGTGCCTTGGGAGAAGATTTGTTTCCTTGTAAAATAACAGCTTCAAGCATGAAGCCAAAGTTATACATGAATATCTTTAAAACCACAATGTTAATATCCTGGAGTGACCATGTCATAGTTGAAATCTTGATCCAGTTGACAATTTGTGGCTGAAAATGCTGTTTACTCATGATCCCCAAGCAACCAGACAGAGCTTGAGCAGTTCTGCAAATAAGAAAGGAGAATAATGGCAGTGTCCAGATGGACAAAGCTGCTAGAAACCTGCACACACTGATAGACTCAAAGCTGTCATGGCTGCCAAGGGTGCATTAATTAAATACAGGCATAAACAGGATGAATACTTATGCAAATTGTTATTTTGTGTTTTATATTTGCAATTACTTTAGACCACTTTGCAGATATCTGTTTACACTTTGAAATTAAAAAATCCTTCTGATGAGTAATGTCAAAAAGGCTAAATTAAATACTGTACACTGCAATTCAATGTTATACAACAATAAAATGAGAAAACTTTCAAAGGGATGAATATTTTTTAGGCACTGTATGCTGCATCCTCTTTGTTCGTTAGAATTAATATTTTGACTTTAAGCTTTTAATGGATTTACATATTTTAGGAATACTATTTCAACAGTTTTGGAGTCATGTCTGTCTATGTGCCAGGTTGTCAAACAACAAACAAGATAATTAAAAAATGAAACCACTTTGTCCAGATGAAGGGCTATACACATCTAGAAGTCTGTACAGCTTAAGTGAAATTGTTTCAGTAAACAGTAGGTCTTATTAGTCTTCCACACATTATTCTGCAATATTTTATTGCTAAAACAATTAGATTTTTAATTAATTGTTTCCTAAAAGTTTCTTCCCGTTAATTGTACTCAACTAGTAACAAAAACACAAGGGTGCACATAACAATAAATCCCTAGTGATATTTATGCCTGGAAGGACATTACTAAGCCACTTCCTTAATAATAAATACTAAAAAATAAATGAAAACAAAATTTTAATAAACAAGACCAGCAGCACCAATTCCCTCCATGAAGTAGACACACCAGACAAATACCTGACAATTTCTTTTATAAGCAATAAAATCCCATGTGACATTTCTGGATTGACATAAACAGAGACACCAGAAAAAACAGTTTATCAGCAGTTAAACTAAATTTGAGCAAATCTCTGAGTGAAGAAAGGGTCAAAGCAAAAACCTGTAGCCACTAAGGTCTCTCAGGACAGAAGTTAGATTCCAGTACAAAATCTTAATGCAAAACATGATCCAACGTTAAAATGACAAAAAGGGACATGATAAAGCCAGAAATTGTTAATCATCTAAAACCAAAAATGCTCTTTCAGACAGCCACATTAAAAACTGGATTAATGAAGATGCACACTATAAAAAAACAAATGCCATTGATTGTATTTTATTAAGATTTATGCAAAATTTAAAAAGAGCCACCTTAGAACTGTAATCTGTAGAGAAGTCAGTCTGCAATAAAGTAGTAAACTATGCAAATTGTATTAATATTGCATTCAAAAAATATTAATAAAATGTACCCACACCACAGACTAAAAGTCACTTAGCAACTAAAAACACTTAGTTAGGCTTCATTTGTAACTTTATGTCTACGCACAATTCAATTGAACTTATGACCAACCTTACCTTCATCCAGCTCTGAAGCATGTAGGCAATCAATTCTTCAAGTAAAACTTTAACTACCCCTGAGTAACACTTACATATTTCAATGTGTACTTCATGTAAAAGGTGGAAGAAATACTCTTAACCAAATATATATATACAGTGCATCCAGAAAGTATTCACAGCGCATCACTTTTTCCACATTTTGTTATGTTACAACCTTATTCCAAAATGGATTAAATTCATTTTTTTCCTCAGAATTCTACACACAACACCCCATAATGACAACGTGAAAAAAGTTTACATGAGGTTTTTGCAAATTTATTAAAAATAAAAAAACTGAGAAATCACATGTACATAAGTATTCACAGCCTTTGCTCAATACTTTGTCGATGCACCTTTGGCAGCAATTACAGCCTCAAGTCTTTTTGAATATGATGCCACAAGCTTGGCACGCCTATCCTTGGCCAGTTTCGCCCATTCCTCTTTGCAACACCTCTCAAGCTCCATCAGGTTGGATGGGAAGCGTCGGTGCACAGCCATTTTAAGATCTCTCCAGAGATGTTCAATCTGATTCAAGTCTGGGCTCTGGCTGGGCCACTCAAGAACATTCACAGAGTTGTCCTGAAGCCACTCCTTTGAAATCTCCTGTGTGCTTAGGGTCGTTGTCCTGCTGAAAGATGAACTGTCGCCCCAGTCTGAGGTCAAGAGCGCTCTGGAGCAGGTTTTCATCCAGGATGTCTCTGTACATTGCTGCAGTCATCTTTCCCTTTATCCTGATTAGTCTCCCAGTCTCTGCCGCTGAAAAACATCCCCACAGCATGATGCTGCCACCACCATGCTTCACTGTAGGGATGGTGCCAGGTTTCCTCCAAATGTGACACCTGGCATTCACACCAAAGAGTTCAATCTTTGTCTCATCAGACCAGAGAATTTTCTTTCTCATGGTCTGAGAGTCCTTCAGGTGGCTTTTGGCAAACTCCAGGTGGGCTGCCATGTGCCTTTTACTAAGGAGTGGCTTCCATCTGGCCACTCTACCATACAGGCCTGATTGGTGGATTGCTGCAGAGATGGTTGTCCTTCTGGAAGGTTCTCCTCTCTCCACAGAGGACCTCTGGAGCTCTGACAGAGTGACCATCGGGTTCTTGGTCACCTCCCTGACTAAGGCCCTTCTCCCCCGATCACTCAGTTTAGATGGCCGGCCAACTCTAGGAAGAGTCCTGGTGGTTTGAACTTCTTCTTCTTACGGATGATGGAGGCCACTGCGCTCATTGGGACCTTCAAAGCAGCAGAAAGTTTTCTGTAACGTTCCCCAGATATGTGCCTTGAGACAATCCTGTCTCGGAGGTCTACAGACAATTCCTTTGACTTCATGCTTGGTTTGTGCTCTGACATGAACTGTCAACTGTGGGACCTTATATAGACAGGTGTGTGCCTTTCCAAATCATGTCCAACCAACTGAATTCACCACAGGTGGACTTCAATTAAGCTGCAGAAAAATCTCAAGGATGATCAGGGGAAACAGGATGCACCTGAGCTCAATTTTGAGCTTCACGGCAAAGGCTGTGAATACTTACGTACATGTGCTTTCTCAATTTTTTTATTTTTAATAAATTTGCAAAAACCCCAAGTAAACTTTTTTCACGTTGTCATTATGGGGTGTTGTGTGTAGAATTCTGAGGAAAAAAATGAATTTAATCCATTTTGGAATAAGGCTGTAACATAACAAAATGTGGAAAAAGTGGTGCGCTATGAATACTTTCCAGATGCACTGTATATGATATTCACTTTCACTTACAAAACAGGCAGTACATTGGAGAAGTGATTAGCACTACTCCCTCATGCACTCGGCTTCCAATTATGTAAATCCTGTTGCTGATTGTTGGCTGTATGGAATTTGAACATTCTTCCCTTGTAAACTACATGTTTTCCACCAACATCTCAAAATGTGTGTGTTAGGTTAACCAACATTTCTAAATTGGTGCACACTTCAATGGACTGGCATCTATCCAAAGCTGGGCTTGCCTTGCACCCAGTGCGTCTATGCTTTTTCTCCTGTCTCTGTGACCCTGAACTGGATTAAATGGGTATGATAATAGACATGTGGATGGATTTATGGGAAACTTTATATTGTATTCATGAAGTGAATAAATCAAATTTTAAAGTTGTCCTGCTGTCTCTCCCTCAATTTTCATAGAGGACAGGAGGAAGGTTAGGAGATTGGAAGTGAGGGTAGGAACGTTGAATGTTGGCAGTATTTCTGGTAAAGGGAGAGAGTTAGCCAATATGATGGAGAGAAGACAGATTGATATATTGTGCATGCAAGAGACCAGATGGAAGAGGAATAAAGCCAGTTGTATCGGAGGTGGGTTCAAATTGTTTTACCATGGTATGGAAGGGAGGAGAAACAGGTTAGGCATTATCCTGAAGAAACAGTACATCAAGAGTGTTTTGGAGGTGAAAAGAGTGTCGTTTAGAATGTTGATTATGAAGCTGAAATTGAAGGTGTGATGATGAATGTTATTAGCGTAATATGCCCTGCAAGTTAGGTGTGCAATGGATGAGAAAAAAATATTTCTAGAGTGAACTGGATGAAGAGGTGGAAAGTGTACCCAAGTGAGAGTGAGTGGTGATTGGAGCGGATTTCAATGGACATGTTGGTGAAGGGAACAGAAGAGATGAGAAGCTGATGGGTAGGTATGGTGTCAAGGTGTCAAGGAGAGGAATGAAGATGGTACTGGATTTTGCGAAAAGGTTGGCTGTGGTGAATATGTATTTTAAGAGAAGGGAGGAACACAAGTTGATGTGCAAGAGTGGAGGAATATACACACAGGTGGATTATATCTTATGTAGGAGGATCAGGATGGAGCGGCCAGGCAAGAGAAAAAAGAGGAAAGCCTAAGAGTAGGTTTATGGATGTGGCGAGAGAGGATGTGCAGGTGGTGGGTGTGATGGAGCAAGATGCAGAGGACAGGAAGATATGGAATCAGATGATCCGCTGTGGTGACCCCTAACAGAAGCAGCCAGAAGAAGAAGATGACCAAAAATCATGTCAGCTACATCAAGCTAAAGGTACTTTATTTTGCTGAAAAAGATTAAAAATAAATAACATGTACAGTAAGCATGCACTGTAAATAATTTCTGCTGAGTATATACAGTATGTGTGTGTGTGAAGACTCAAGGACTGGCAACAGTGTCTTTTGACTTACAACTGAGGACTATAAACATTGTCTACCATGTGCACCAATCCTAGACTTGTTCAAGTCAGTTCATTAAGTAGTTGATAACAGTTACTTAAAACTTCAATAGTTCAGGCCAAACCTAGAATCAGGCTAAAGAAAAACAGCCACCTGTGTCACATAACTAATGATAACACAAATTGGCTGTTTTAAATAAAAACTAGGTACATATTCATTCATTTGCAGCAATCTTTCATCTCCACTGGCTGTAATCCGGTGTGCTATCCAATACCATATACTGTACAGTAATGCAAAAAAAAGTAAGTACACACGAAAAAAAAAATCTTTCTTTTTTAACAGAAAGTATTTGAACATATTAAGACTTAACCTTCATTTAAACAGTATCTATTGATGAAGGTGACATAACAAACATCATGCCACATGAATGTTTTGCAGGACATTGTTTAATTTAAATAAACATACATGCAAATTTTGCAAGTGAAAAAAGTAAGCAACCCTCTTCATTTATCACTACCTCAAATACCTAAACTTAGAATCAATTGCACCAAATCAGGTGAAAATGATTAGAACATCATTGAGAGCATCTTGGAGGAACCCATCATATTTAAAATTCAGACATTTACTTTAGTTTCTAGCACGGTGGCGCAGTGGTAGCGCTGCTACCTTGCAGTAAGGAGAACTGGGTTCGCTTCCCGGGTCCTCCCTGCGTGGAGTTTGCATGTTCTCCCCATGTCTGCGTGGGTTTCCTCCGGGTGCTCCAGTTTCCTCCCACAGTCCAAAGACATGCAGGCGATTACATTGTACATTGGCGATCCGAAATTGTCCTTGGTGTGTGGGTGAGTGTGTGTGTGCCCTGCGGTGGGCTGGCACTCTGCCCGGGGTTTGTTCCTGCCTTGTGCCCTGTGTTGGCTGGAATTGGCTCCAGCAGACCCCCGTGACCCTGTGTTAGGATATAGCGGGTTGGAAAATGACTGACTGACTGACTTTAGTTTCCTCTTTGTTATTGAAGAGTGTGTTATCACCATGTCTAGAATGAAAGAGGTCTTTAAGGCTTTCAGAAGAAAAGGTTATACATGCTTGGGAGTCTGGAAAGGGATTTAAAAAGATGTCCAAACAATTGGAAATCAATCATTCTGCTATCTGGATGATCACCTACTAGTAGAAAAGATTTTAAACAACTGCTAACTTGTCCAGGCCAGGCCGCCCTAGCAAGTTCAGTGTAAGAGCAGAATGCAAGATGTCTCTAAGAACCCCGAAATTTCATCATGGTACCTACAAGTAGCTCTTGCCACTGCTGATGTCAAAGTGATTTGGTCTACTGTTAGGAGAAGGCTGCACAAATTAGATATACATGGGAAGTGTGCCAGGAAGAAACCTTTGCTTTTCAGAATTACATCAGAGCAGAACTAAAGTTTCTTCATGCACGCCTAGGCAAAGATCAGGACTTCTGGAACAATATGCTCTGGACAGATGAGTCAAAGAGAGAGTTATCTGGGCACAGTACCAGAAGACTTGTATTTGACCAGAAGAATTTGATACCTGTTGTAAAGCATGGTGATGAAATATTATGGTTTCAGGCTGCTTTGCTGTATCAGGTAGTTCACCATCCAATATCACACTATGAATTCTTCATTGCACAAGGGGGTGCTGTAGGTTAAATGTGAGACCATCTGTCAGAAGGTTGAAGCTCAAATGAAAGTGAACCTTGCAACATGACAATACCAATAAATCCACCAAGGAATGGTTGAAAAGAAAAAAAATTGGGGGTTTTGGAATGGCCAAGCCAATGCCCGGCTCTGAATCTCATTGAGAAGTGGTGGGGGGCGATTGGTTTGAACTGGGCTAGGCATGCAAGACACCTCTAAAACATTCTGAATGCCCATTTCAGGCTGTTTCTGCAAAAAAGGGCAATACCAGCTATTAGACCCATGGGTTTAATCGCTTTTACCACAAATGGAAATGGCATATCTGCATTTTTTTGTTATATACATTATCTCAAAGTCAGATTTTAATTCTTTTTCAATGACATCACCTTTACCTAAAGATAATGCTTCAATGCAGATGAAATCTTCATATGTTCACATGTTAAAAAAGAAAGAAACATTTCATGGGGGTGCACTTACTTTTTCACACGACGGTGGGGGCGTTGTCTAGTAAACCAAAGAAAATGCTACTAGACAACCCCGTTTTTCAAATACAAGTTGAGACAACTCTGATTTTCAAATACAAGGGATGCTGCAGTACTCTCTTCCAGCCCTTATGGGAGCTACTGTACCTGCACAATCTGTTGTTACTCAGTTTTACTTTTGTCTTTTTGTGGTCTAGCCCACTACATAACACAACCACAGTAAATCCCAAAGGAATCTTTGAATGACAGGGAGTCACTGATAAGCCCCCCCAAGAGCTCCATAGAGGTTAGGGTCTGGGTCAGAGTCAGGTTCAGTGTCTTATACTCCAAATCCCTGAGCTAGTGTTTTTCTCTCCTTTATATACTGGTATCCTAAGAGAATTTACTAATTGGTCACAGGAGGCTGCAAATAAAAAAAAAACCAAATAAAAGAAACGATTAAAGATAGCATGAAAAGCTATGAATTAACTTAACAAATGAAAGAACTAGTAGAGTACATTAAATAACTGCAAAGGCACAAAGCCGTTAACAGCCTCCTGTGGCATACTGGCGACAGTATGTACTGTACAGTGTCCTTGATGTCGTCAGATACACATAACAGAGGCGTCTAATGCACTGCAGCTTTTCACGTACACGACTTACTGAAAGGGAAAAACATTTAATTAGGACGTGGAAACGTGTTGTTTAAGAAAACTATCAGCCGGTCTGGCCACCTAAGGCCGATTTGCCAATGCACCCTCCCGTAAGACACGCGCGGAAGTTTTCTTGTTCGCTCTGCGGCTTCTCCTCTCCTTTTCCTTCCTTCCGCCCTCCCTCTCCCTGTTTCTCTCTTTCTTTCATTTCCCCGGCCTGTCTCTCTCACTCACTCACTCACTCACTCACTCACTCTGGGCTGCGCTCCTTCCTTCCCCTGCCTCACTTTTCTCCTCCAGTTTTGCTTCCTGCAGCTCCATCCATAATGAATGCGTGGTGACATCAGCAGAGCTTGGCGAGGGCGTCCTAATCTGATTGCGCGGGGAGCCTCCAGTGCCGCAGCGGCGCGCAAAGCAGAGCGGAGCTCAGCTCACTGTGCGTCGGACGCCGCTTCTCCCTCAGTGCCTGCATGACTGTCACAAAGGTAAGTGTGTCGCCGTGTGTGAGGGGGACTGTCGTCAGTTGGGTATACCCGCTTCCAAACTTTCACCTGGTACTTTGCACTGATGGGTGCCGCAAGGAGCGGCTCTTCTCCCGCAGGGTGCGGCGCTAGGGGGTGCTCATCCCAATCTGTTTGTAAAACCGTCGTCACTTTGTGGTGCCCTTGCAAACGAATGTCTCGGTGGGATGTCCGGGTGTTGTCTATGTGCCGGACTCGGAGATTAGACGGGATAGCTCGCTAAATGCGAGTTTATTGGCTGGTGCGGTACACCGGGGTAATCGGAGCAGCGTTGTGATGTGTAGTTGATAGATGGAGATAAGATGACGGGTATTTAAGAACACCCTTTGCAAGAGAGTGCATGAGTGTGTCACCGAGATTATACAGTACGGGATCACTGTTGCCCTCGGACTAAAGTAGCCAATCACCACGCATTATTTTCCCTGACTTTTCATATTTGTATTTACTTTCGTGAAACCGATACGATTGGAATCTTTTATTTCCATCTCCATTATCACCTTCTCCTGAGTTGTACTCCCTTGGAGTTGGGAGCGTTCCAGGGAGTGCGGCTACGCATGCGCTAGTCATCGTTCTCATAAGGGCTGTATATGTGTGGGCGCACGTGTGTCAATGTGAGTATTTCTGCTTGTGTAGAGTGCCTGTTGCTTGACACACCACCTCCATTCAGCTGTTGATGTGCTGTAGTGATGCTTGTGTGGGTGCTGAGCTGTCTCAACTCGTCAACCCCCTCCGCCATGTCCACTCTTATTCTAATTGCTGTATGCATGGGAGCACCTCTGACCCTTTTAGTGCTCCACCTGCTTCCTGGCTGGCGTCTCAGGGGATGCTAAAAGTACCAATCTCAGTTCTTTCATGAATGGAGTGTGCAGTGCAAACTGCCAGTGCAGTGATCCTTTCCAGTGCAATATGTACTTTTGCATGTCAGCTGGTCAGTGGCTCCCAAGGTCGTCCCTTGACTCTGGCTGTGTCCAGGACAGGGAAATAGTCAGTAAGGATCTTTACAACAGAGTACAAACATCTCCCATACTCTGAGTCACCTTGTGTGTGTGCTCAGTACTTGTTGGGAATTTCACCAGAGATTTTTATGTCCGTTTTGTATTTCCCCTTGCATGAACTTCCTAAATGCCACACTATGGGTAACATCAGTGGGTGTTCTGGGTGCAGTGGTGTTCAGTGTGGGGTTTATGTTTGATATAAAGGTTCTATGTTACACTGCTGTCTCGCAGGGTTTTGATTCTGGTTCAGTTACCTACTAAGATGTTCCCAGTTGATGTGGGTTTTTTTAAAAACATTCTGTTAACACTCTGTTGGCCTGGTGTGAATTAGTCTGGGTGTGGTGTATCATTTAGGTCAGTTCCTCCCTTGCACCTGTTGCTGCTAGGATGGGCCTCCTCTGTTGGCATAGCTGGTTTTGAGAATGAATGGATGCTGTCATCATCTGTTAATTGTCTCATACAGTAAACTGTTCCAATGATTATGTGAATCCTCTCAAGCAAGTGTATACTATCATATTATTTTGAGAACTTGTTATGACAGTGCTCGACTTGAAAAGCACTATATAGAATAACGACCGTAAAACTCACCTTGTCCTGGAAGAACCTTCCAAGTTATTTTACAGGGAAGGGATGGTCCCTCACCCACTAAACATTGCATCTGTATCCTGCCTGCACTGCTGGGGATCTTTTACAGAAGGAGACATGCCGATTAAGAAGGAGAATGCTGCTATTAAAGGAGCCTCTGAGGGTCTCTACAGATGACCACTGGCCAGGGTCCATTTCCTCCCCCTGGTCTGCTTCCTTAAATGAGACCATTGAACCATTTACCCAGCTGTCATGCTATTGGCTACAAGGCTTGATGCTTCAGAGTGATGGTTATCTGAGTTGTGTGCATAGTATCTGATGAAGCCCCCTCCCCACCCTTTTATTGTAGAACAGGATGTCTGAGGATTCAATGACAAGGAAGTTTGTTTCAAAAGCACACATTTTGGACCAAAGAATGTACGCCTTTCTGGACGGTTACTCGCATATATCTAATCTACTGAGTCTTATGTAATTGGTGGATCTGTGGAAATATTCCAACTCCTGCTGTCTTAAGGTCAAAGGTTATGGGACAGGAAATAAGTAGTCCTTTGTGAGGAGTTTTGTCGTTTATGTAGTTCTTCTGCTGCTGTGTAATTAAGAATGCTTAGCTTGGGACTAGCAAGAGAATGCTGAGGGGGCATTTTCACATCACTTCTTACTTAATTTTCTCAGTTGCAGGGACAAGACATACTCATTGCAGAGGTCAGCAAGATAAGGTTTAACAGGAATAAAATAGGGGTCTTGAAACATCAGTCAGAGAAAAACTATTGTTTGTCAGTCCAGAGCAGCCTAACCACCTCCCCACTGAGCCCTCTTCTGTTTATCCCTCCCATATTTATTTCCATTTAGCTTTACAGTTTCTAATTTGTCTTATCTGTCTTTTGTTTCAGTCAGCTGTCCTGCTGAGGGAGGTTCAGGCAGGTATCACCTAATTGAATTAGTGTGGAGACAAAAGTCAAGCAAAACGACACCTTTTATTTTAGTTAGCCAATAAAAGGTGTCATTTTGCTTGACTTTTCACTACGTTCATAATGGCTAACATGGTACAACACCCTAGTGTGGAGACAAAGAAATGTGTAAGGGGGCATCAGGCCCTCGGGAGTGTGAAGTGGAAAGACGGGAGAGTGAGGTGATGCAGACAATTTCCTGATCTTCTTTGATGTGATGTTACGTCCGAAATTTAACACAAGAACTTGAGGAACTTGAGGAGGGGCCTTTCCACAACAAACCAGCGTGCCAATATCCCATTCCAGTGTAACATGAACACAGAACAGGGATCTGTGTAGAGAAATGGCGGTCTCAGCCAGCACAAATGTTCCTCAGTTAGGACAAGGTGGTCACTGCAGAGGCTCTGTGCGGTCTTAAAAATCTTTCATCAGGCAGGATGCAGCTGTGTCTCTTGAGATTCAGTGGGACCAGAGAGGAAGGAAAGAGCTTGGTGTAGCAATGCTGTCGGGACCCTTGATTGCTGTGTGGGTGGGTAGAGGTTGAAGCCAAGAGGTGGAGGAGGAGTTCTTGGTGTGTGTTATTTTTTTAATATATTTTCTGTAATATTGGTGAAAATAAGTGTGCTGTACAAACGGTTTGTCTTGACTTTGAGATCTTAAAATTAAAACTACCAGCTTCATAAACAGGTGCAAAAAGTCAATGTTGTATGCTTCCTCTGATGTGAACTAAAATCACTTGTGAGGTCTGTTGCCAGACTTCTTTGCACAAAACAGGCTGAAGTCAGTCTGATAACTGTGCTTCCCAATTCAATAGGACCTGCTCTCCTACCCAGTGGCCATCCTTGTGCGTCACTGGTCAGCACATTGGCTTTCACATGCTGGTGGTCAGATATTTTTAGCGAAGAGTTATGTTAGGCAATCACTGGTAAAAGCAGGCCATCTCTCATGGACTGCTAAACATCTGGGCTCACATGGCTGAATTAATTTGTCAGACATGATATGATGTAGTAGCAATCTTTCATAATCTTTCTCTTTTTTATTTTGGAGATAGGAGTATGACATCCTCATTGGAGATCTTCAATTTTGCAGCTGAGCTGAAAAGTAGTACTCTGAAAAGAAATTTAAGGGCAGTGCAAAACTGTGGGCAATGTACCAATAGCCTTGGGTTTTGCAGGAATTGTGGGGTCCATCAGAGGAATCAGTTCATGGCCACTGGCAGCAGCCATGAAGGTATTCCCCAGGCTTTGTGACCAGGATGTATTTGGTTGTTGTCTAGTTACATTTGAACAGTGTCCCAGAGAAGTGAGATCTGATGCTGGCAAAGTCTCTTTGAAGTGCTTCATGTGCAGAATAAGGAAATACAAAGAGTGCTGACCAGTTTTTAGAAGTGCTGTGGAGGAGGAGCCAGAGTGTGTGCTTGACCACATGGCCACTGCCCAGCTTCTTCACTGAAAAACATGAATGGCCTCCGGAAATTTGCAGGGTTCTTGAGCTGATGCCAGGCGGCTGCTTGCTTTTAAGAAAGACAGTTTAACAAAAGAGCTTTTTTAAATTTTAATGACAGCATAGTTTGAAGACCAGCTGGCCAGTTAGGAAACTGGAAGGGGACAGCACAGTGATGAGCTGTCTTCAAAGGAATCTGTGCCTTCCAAGAGCAGTCTGGGTCTGGGGTGGACAGTAAAACCATTATTATCCATGACAAATTAAGAACAGAGATATCTACATTTTTGTAATGGTAGATAGTACAGAAGACCATGACTTGGGTTCACTTATCTAATCAAACCCTTTTCTCTGGACAGCTAAATCAATCTTTTAGATTTCAGAAACTTCTCCCTTCATTTGTTAGTCATCTGTACAGAACTAGCATATAAGGAGTGTCTCTTCTTGCTTTCCCCTTCTTTGATGCAAATTTAATGACAGAATGTATACCTTCGAGTAAACTGCCTTATTGCTGAAGTTGTGGTCACTGAGTGCAGGTCATCAGTTTTTTTGTTGCTCCTAGAGACTTGCCCATTTAGGCTATGGAGTCTCCTTATTACTCCTCGAGGTCCATATCACTGAAGTGTAGAAATAGGATATTCTTAATACTTTGTTTCAGGTCCCTGAAGAGTAGTGAAGAGTCTTCTCATCGCTTTTTGAAACTTTTTCCCCTAAAACAAAGAGTTGGGATCTGGTATGTAGTTCCCCTCATTGTTTTAGAAATTTCTGGTATATCTTATCACTGCTTTTGATTTCCTGGATCCTGAAATGCAAGATGAATTCTCCTCATTATTTTTCAAGTATAAAATAAGAAATGTATCTTTACTCAGTAAGGCTTGACCAATAAGTGTACAGAAAGTGGACATTCTTAATACTCCTTTAGTTTTGACACCTTAAGTATTCAGCTATAGAATCCATTTTTCAGAAAGCACATGTCCCTTAGATTACATCAGGAGAAGATCTTAACTTCTTCTCCAGGCTTGGCCATTGAGAGTATAATGGTGAGAGTGGAATGTTCATTGCTCCTCAATCTCCTGATGCCTAAAAAGCAGGAATGGACCTTTCTAATTCCTAAGGTGACACCTGGAGAAGATAGGAAACTGCTCCCCATTCCTTAAGGTTTCACTCGCCATTGAGCCAAAGTCAGGTTTAGTTATTGCACCTCTAGGCCCAGCCGAGTTATTACGATTTTAGCACTCAAAATCCCTTTTTACAATGCAGCATACTCTAAGAAGCTAGTAAATGAATTAAGAGAGCAAATAAGAGAAAAAAGAAGAACAATGTGACTTCCACACACCCCATGTTATTCTCCTAAGCCATCATGGTAAACTTCATGACTTGTTATGCAATTTTGTATTTGAGTCCAAGATGAGCAAGTTAAGCAGCAGACATGGAAGCTGCATTCTCTAGCTCATGCCTCACAAAGCACTGCCATCTGTCAGGTGTTTAAAGCTCCTTGACAGCTCCCGGGGATGTAAGCTTCTTGCTTGTGCCATTCTAAGATTCAGGCATTTGCGTTTTTGATCTTCTGTATGCGTGTGTCTACATTTTACATGTGTGCGCAAGTAGAGGTGTGTGTATATAGGCATACTTGTTATATTTGGCCACACAGACTGCATGGCACTGGCAGTGCTGGGGCTCCCTAACTCTCTCCCCTAGGAGGATGGCCAGTGCACAAGAGGCGCTATTATGTGAGAGGAGTGAAAGGGGAGACTCTCCTTGTTCTGCATTCCGTGTGAGTCAGCTGACTGCAGCGGGCTGTGCAGAGCGGCCAGTGAAGCCGTGTCCTGCTCCGCGGTGACAGGAGAGGGAGAGAGCAAGGAAGCATAAGTGGAGTTCAAAGAGTATTGACAGTTTCACATGAACTGCAAGGTATGCTATGCATGAAGGTAAGGGTCCTCTTTATCAAGGAAATTGGAGCAGAATGATGCCATGGTGCTGAACACGTTCATTGAACACACTCTTTTACAATGTTGCTTTCTTATAAGTGTTGTTGGTGCCAGGCTGTTGTGGAGGATACAGCCACAGTGTTGGTGATGCCAATTTATTATATTGGACCAATAATCACTAAAGTAACAATGTTAGCAGTGTCAAATTTGCTGCAGAGTTCATATATAGAATCAAAGTATCAAAAGTGGCAAGTGTTCTCGCAGGTTACAGGTGCTGAGTTGTTTGTAGCATTGTTGACACAGTTTTCCAACACTTGTTTGTGTGGTAGTTGTCCTTTATACCAAGAATTTGCACAACATGCTTGTTAATTGTGCCAGAATAATTACTATAGGATGTGTGAGAAGCTGTGACAGGTTTGCCTGGAACAGTCCTAAAGTTTTGATATTCATGATTATTTAATTCTCTTTGCAATAATTCTTTGTGTTTGTTCCTCTTGTAGATGTCATGGCGCCCTCAGTACCGGTGCTCCAAGTTTCGAAATGTCTATGGCAAGGTAGCTAACAGAGAGCACTGCTTTGATGGAATTCCCATTACCAGGAATGTTCATGACAACCATTTCTGCGCAGTCAATGGCAAGTACCTTGCCATAGTAACAGAGAGCTCCGGCGGTGGCTCGTTTCTTGTCATCCCACTGGAACAAGTAAGAATTCACTCATCCTTAGTAAAAGCCAATCAAGTTCAAGTTTATTGACGTGTACATAGTATAAAAAATTCTTACATCCATGTCTCTTCAAAAAAGTGATACAATGTCAACAAAAAAAACGCACAAACTCACATAAAATAGTACAGCATGTAGCATGTGTATACATAGTTATACATTTTATGCACATACAAGAACATTTACAGTATTTGTTGCTATCACTGACTGTTAAGTAACATTATGACCCATGGATAGAAATAGTTTTTGAATCTTCTGGTGAAAAGTATTAATGCTCCTTTACCATTTATAAGATGTGAGGAATGAGAAAAGAGGCTCTACAGAATGTCTAAGGAATTTAGTAATACTGTCTGCCATTCTAAGGCAGCAAGTGTTGTACATTATATGGCCAAATGAACGTGGACAACCTTCCCAGTTACTGAATTCAAATGTTTCAGCTGTTAACAAGTATATAAAGTAAAGCACATAGTCATACAATTTCCATTGACAAATGTCAGCAGTAGAATGGGTCGCATGGAAGAGCTCAGTGACTTTAACGTGGCACTGTCATAGAATTCCACCTTTGCCACAAGTTAGTGCATGAAATTTCTACTCTGCTAGATCTGCCCCAGTCAACTGTAAGTTCTATTAGTGTGATATGGAAGTGTCTGGGCGCAACATTCGCTCAGCCACAAAGCAGTAGACCACGTAAACTCATAGATCGTAAATGGCAAATGTTGAAGTGCATAGCATGTAAAAATTGCCTCTCCTGTGTTGCATCACTCACAACAGAGTCAGGAACTTCGTTGGAAATTTAAGAATAATCCAAAGGCTGTGTAAATTATTACTATTATTAACACTCCATCTCCAGTTGTTCCTCATGTTAACATTTAGCCACTTTAATGACTTTTCTGAGTTCATACCTGGATTGAACCTGGTGATGTCTGGTGATTGAAAGAAAGACACACAAAAATTCAGACATATCAGGAGGAGGGCAAAGCAAGAGTAAAGTTATTCAAGGGTATAGGACCCTTAAAATTTGGAAGCATAACAGTCTTTACCTTAGCTAATCCAATTATAATATTAGAGGCCATTTTTGGAGAAAGCTGAACTAACACCTCCAGAAATGGTCAGATCAACCAATCAAAATGCAGTATCTCTCAAAACATTGGGTTTGTCCGACACAAATCACTAAAGCAAGGCCGGCTGTGCTAGACCCTGTGATTTTGGCCAGTTTCAAATCGGTTTCAAAGATAAAAAATATGACTGTGCCAGGGTCTATGAGTTTGGTTAGCTAGAGACCAATAACTCGGACAACAAGGTCATTTGTATCAGAGAAGTTGGTCAAATAAAAAAAATAATGTAACTAATAACATTTTGGATCATTCCAAGCTTTTGAAGTTGGCCAGTGATAAATCAGTTTCAAGGGAATGAGTATGGCTTGTATTATGTGTGTCTAGGCCAAGTCAATTGAATCTGCACTACATGGAAAAAATATTCAAAGCCAGTGCTGTACTGACCCTGGTTAGAAATGAAGAGTTGATTTATTGAGAGAAATTAATTTACTGTGTGACAAGCAGATGAGTTTTACTACTTTTGCCATAGATGATGCTGTGTGTCATAAGATTTGAAAACATGAAAGAATTTTTCTTTCAGATACTACAGATATTGACAATGGGACCGAGGTGCAGTGAAATTTGAGTATAGGGGTTGAGAGCAGGCTAATACTATACACTAGTCTGGTTGTGAGCATCACTTCTTTCCGAGTTATTTGCTCATTTGTGGAGTGAAGTGTCCTGTGGACCATAAAAGAGGGAGGAGTTCGTGAAGCATAAAGCTCAGCTCCTGGTTAATTGCCCACATCCTTTGGCAGGGAGTTAGTGTTGTGTTGGAGAAGTTAAATTCCACCTAATGAGACTCTTGTGAAAAGCATTAAAGCCTCAGTGCTCATTTACTTGGTAACAAGGCACAGAGACACCCCTATTCTTGCCAGTCAACGTCCCACAGAGAGCAGGATATCACTGGCATATAAAGCGACTTAGATTTTCCTTATTCCCAGCATGCACTGTAGCCCATGTGATCTCCCCTCCTCTCACACTTAGAAGGCCCAAGTGCAAACATCTGCTGGACGGATACTGCTGCAATTAATAGCTCTGTGTTAGCAGACTAGCAGCATGGCCTAGTGGTTAAGCCTATGGACTAGAAACTACAAAGTTGTATGATCAAATCTTTGAATCTGCTGATGCCTATATGATGCAAGTTTAAATGCTGGCTCTGCAACACCACTAAGGAATGAGGCTATGTTTCTTGTCAGGTGCTACATAAACAAAATATGATTTGAGACACTCATTGTGGTGGGCCTTTTTTACTGGGTGTTGTTTTAGGGTCTCGTTACTGTTGATTGCAAGGATTTAGAGACTGTTGTCTTTGTTGGAAGAAGCATTGATCCAACGCAACAGCCACTAACTACAGTGTCTGTTATAAGTGCTTGCTGAATGTCCCCTTCCTTAAGGGGTCATTTTGGATTTTGGCTGTGGGCTCACTGGTTAAGAAATGTTTTGAGTCTACCCGTGTAGAGAGGCACTGTCTTTACGTGGTTCTCATTGTATTCTAAGCCCCCTGTTTAAGACAAGACTGCATTTAAAACATTGCTCTTCATTTACTTTATTGACATGATCTGATATACATTTATGTGTTTTGTATAAAAATATACTGGAATGCAATTAAATAAAAATGTATGTGTATTATAATAAAAATTAAAATGTGAGTATGGCTCCATTTTTGTAATTTGTTCAATTCATTTCTGAGTCCTGGACAGCTGGAGCATATCCTGACCATAACAGGTACTAAGCAGTATTCAACCCAACATGGGATGCTTGACCCACCACCTGGTATTGATTAGCACTGACAAAGGAAATCCACATTAAAAATGTACACAAGGAATATGGAAAAGCTGCACTCGGAGGTCTTCACACCTTGAATTTGAATAAGAGATCATTTGCTATGAAGAGACAATATCTACTGCACCACCTTCTCCAAACATACATTCCCCTCAAATTACTGTTGCACTGATGAGTTTGCCCTTTGATTCTAAGACACCTTGGGTGGCTTGTTTTACTAGTTTTATGATATAACATGGAATTGTGTTCGTCTTTGAGAGCATAGGGATTTTTGAAAATTGAGAGACACAAAATTTCTCCAGTCACATACTGACCAGAATGACCCTGTCTGCCAAGGACCTATGTCTTTCTACTGCAGCTAATCTCAGCAGTTGGTCAGGATTTGGTGTTGTCTAGTGTATCAAGACTATATAAATATATCGTTTTGGATGTGATGTTTTACTTTTAGGCTCATTTGATTCTGAGTCGGAATTCTTTTTTCTCTTAGTTGTCTCAGTATGTGTTTAAACATTTTATACTTTACTCAAGTCTTGTTTTCAATTCGTAAGTTCTAAACGTTGTGATGATAAATTGTACTTGAAATGGAGTAATGTCTTACAGATACAGAGGAGGTGTGTGCGTCATTCTGTATGAATTATGAGGGTTTTCAACTGCAACTGTTGAATCTTTTTGTAGAAATCCATTCTGTTCTTTTTTCCAGACAGGAAGGGTTGATCCCCACTTCCCAAAGGTCTGTGGTCATCAAGGCAATGTCCTGGATATCAAGTGGAATCCATTCATCGATAACATCATAGCTTCATGTTCTGAGGACACCTCTGTAAGTGATGATGGAATAATCTTTTGTCACTTTTCCACTAGTGTCAAGGACCAGGTGGAACGAGGCTGCAGATTTAACCCAACTCATATAGATAAACTCTATATAAAACATTTTTTTCTCTTTTTTGCTTTTTTAACATTTGCTTTTGTAGCTTGTTTTGTGCAAAATAAAGTCACAGACCCACTGGTTTAGTGTTATGTTACAGCTTAGACTTATGCATATTTCTGTTTTATTGGGTAGGATCCATGCATCCATCTGAGATTCAATGGATATTTGGATTAGGAGAAATGTGTGGGGGTAATATATAGTAGGATCCAGAAAAGGGGTTCTTGAACATTGGAATTTCCATGAAAAGCTTGTACAGAATGGAATGAATGAGTAGGAGATAGTGGAGGTGTCACATTGGATTTAGTATATGGACCATTTAAAATACTATGGATGTGCAGTATCCAATACAGTAGAAAGATCAGTATACATTATGACCTTGTTTAAAGATCAGTGGATGACATATGTAGAAGATGGTGGATGTTGTGTGTGTGTGTGTGTGTGTGTGTGTGTGTGTGTGTGTTTATAGTATATAACCTGTAGAGTAAGATCCAATGGAAAGGGAGTACTGTATCCATTAATGAAGCCAGGCTGCCTGCCTAGTGATGCTGACTATCTTCCAGGTAAGAATCTGGGAGATTCCCGAGGGTGGACTAAAGCGAAACATGACAGAAGCAGTACTGGAACTATATGCACACAGCCGGCGTGTTGGCATTATAGAATGGCATCCCACTAGTAACAACATTCTGTTCAGTGCTGGATATGACTACAAGGTAATACGGCCTACACATTTTGGCCAGAGAAATTTGTGCTTTTGAGTGGATGTTAATGTTTCTCTGCTTAACTGTCAGATCATCATATGGAACCTGGACATTGGTGAACCAGTCAAAATGATCGACTGTCACTCAGATGTCATCCTTTGCATGTCATTTAACACAGACGGCAGCCTCCTAACCACTACTTGCAAAGACAGGAAGCTGCGGGTTATTGAGCCAAGGTCTGGTCAAGTGCTGCAGGTATTATAAGTCAAGTGATGAAATGGCCAGTTTTAAAGTATGATCTTCTCTGATGCTTGATAATTGATCTTCTTTTTCTTCATTTGCATTCAGGAGGCAAACTGTAAAAACCACAAGGTAAACAGAGTGGTGTTTTTGGGGAACGTGAAGAGACTGTTGACCACTGGTGTATCTCGATGGAATACAAGACAGATAGCCCTCTGGGACCAGGTGAGCCCCCTGCTGGTCTCTTGTATATTTCAGATGCACTCGTATTTGTACTTGGAGGCTAAGGAACTGTATAAAGTTGAGCTTGTCCAGAAGGGTTTCAGCAAGGAGCAGGTCAAATTCAGTAATCCAACATGGCAGGAAAAGATGAGAGTGGAACTTGCATTTCCATTTTGTTTTTATATAGCAGGACACCTCTTCACATAGATCCTCATAAAATTGGAGCACAGTCAAATGTAGATCCAGCTCTCTAAACACTAAACCATAGTTCCACTATCCCCTGTGAGGTGAGCTGTGGTGATAGATCTTGGCAATATCCTGGGTGGTGAGGTTTTAATTCCCTAAAACAAAATGGATGTGATGCTGGACTTGGAAGCTCATGAGCACCACTAGGTGACAGAGGCAGACCAGGTGAGGTGATTGGTCGTGGCATGGTTGAGGTGCGGTGGAAGCAGCTGTGGAGAAGCATTTCTCTAAAGGTTACTTCCAGTTGGTTCATGACTCTGTTAAGCACCGTGCTGGTCAGATTTGGATTTTTGTCAACAATTTTGCCTCCTTTTAACAGGAGGACCTCTCCATGCCATTAATTGAGGAAGAGATTGATGGACTCTCTGGACTGCTCTTTCCCTTCTATGATCCAGACACCCACATGCTGTACCTGGCTGGCAAGGTGCGTGTTCTCTCTTTTGGTTTATTGAAGTTTGTGTTAAATATTCTGATCTGAAATCAACAATGTACTGTTACGTGAATGATGAATTATTCTTGAGCGGTGCGGGCAGGGTGAATTTTGAGTACATAAGGCAGTGTGTAAGGGTGTTGTGAGGCAGAGTTGAAGATCTTAACTGTGAACCATCCCTATAAGCAGAGTGAAAAAGACATAAAAGTCCACCCAAGTTACCCTGACTGCACCAGATTCATCTAACATTTTCTTGGGAGTATAATTGTTAGGCTGTGCACCAAAATGGCAGTTACCTGTTGGGATATCTGACAGCTCCTTTACCAGCTGCTTTCATTTGTTGGCTTAGCTAAATCCCTTCCGGGCCATTTCTTTACACATTCGATTTGGAGCTGTTTCAACAATTAACCAAACAACGTTCATTTTTGTAGTATAATGCACATTATACATTTTTGCAGATATGCCAGGCTGAGCAGGAAATAAGCCACATTGTATTGGCACATGAAATCCATCATTTCTAATTTTAATATCATTCAGACTAAGTGCCATAGATTCCTTTTAGGGCAGTCCTTTAAACCCACCGCACAGATGTATACACACACTCTGCCACATTGATCATTTTCTCTAACATTTTCCCTCCATTCCAGGGCGATGGAAACATCCGATACTATGAAATCAGTAATGAGAAGCCATACTTGCAGTACCTGATGGAGTTCCGCTCACCTGCCCCCCAAAAGGGACTGGGTATGAACTAACAAATATTATTATTGCCAAACATGAGACTCATTACCTGAAGGGATTTTTGGTGGGTGCATTCTGTTTTGAGGTTATAAAAGAAGAAAAGGTTTGTTTAATTTCAGACCCAGAGTAATGATATTTGTTTATTTTGATAGCAGGGGACTTAAAATATGCTCTCTGTTTTCCGGGAACACTATATAACTAGCTTGTTCACTTTAGCAAGATATTTCATAATCAGCTTTTCCAGTATAGAGGAACTTTGTTCATAATGTCCACTCCAAAGGGCTTTGTTGAAATTCCGGCAACTAACAATATACATATTTGAGAGAATGAAAGTGTCACGTTATATTGCAAGCAGGTGCTTCTTCACAGGAGTGATAATTAAAATAATTAAGAAATTACTTTAAGCGCGATGGACTGTTTAATGCAGATGAGGCTGACAAGACCCAGTTGTTCATTTGACAGAACTTCACACTGTTGGATACTACAGTCAAGCTTAGTAAGTTTAAATGTATGTTTTGAGGGTAACGTGTTTCAAAGAACAAAAACAATGATCTAAGCAGGGGAAAAATGCAATTAGATCAAATGAGAGAATATGCACAATGCAGAGCAAAAGAAGTCCACAGGCTTACCACTTATTTCACACAGTAAAGGTGTGGGTTGCACAGTATGGGTCCAGTGATTCTCTATAAGGGCTGGATCTTTCTGGATAACAGTGGCCCTGTGCACTGGAGATGTAATCTCAATGAATGCTTTGAAGAATATGAAAACAAAGGACCATGGCTGTCTCGGTCACCAGATCTCAGCTGAGCACTTGTAGGAGATTCAGAAGCAGTGCCTGAGAGGGGTGTTTTGTTGAGGGTTTATAGAATGCTAATGATGTAAAATGCTTGGAAGAATAGTGTTGCAACCCTACAATAAACTTCCAGATATTTGTAGAATCTTTGGCAAGATGACCCGGCCACTTATGGTAACCCAAAACCTTGTTAAGATAATTTGTATACAGTAAATTAGATAACTGTTGATTACCTTTAGCTTAATATATTCTCTTCAGGGGAGGCTAGGGTTGTGCATGAGTGAACAAATAACAGGCTGATGGGATGGCACCATTTCAGCAGTACAATAATAAGTTATGCAAGATTAATATCCCTTAATGATGCATTTTGTTAAACTTGATGAAATAAAGTCACACGTACTGAAAAGCAGATGCTTTGTAGTTTTACCTTAAGTAAAACCAAAACAGCAAGGGGAACCCTTCTTCAAGAGTTAAGTATTGGTGTGCCAGTATAGTGAATCAAGAATATGACCACATTGTGTATTGGTAGTCCTTTGAAACCGAGAACTTTTTTCTTTTGTTATAGAAATGAAGTGCACTTGACCCCTTCTGTCTGACCATTACTGTTCCCACAAACTGCAAACCTGTGCTACAGTCATACAGAATTACACCTAGTTTTGGTCCAGAAAGCCTAAGAGAGGTGTACAACTACAGTTTTGCACTCATTCCCCCCACTACCAAATATTTATGAGTGTGTTTAAAAATGTCATTAGATTAACTTAACAAAATCCTGTTTGCAATGCCTATCCTTCCTGAACATAACATAAGTAATGTGTCTGATGTGGGTATGTCAATTCCTGTCATAGTTTGCTCCATTAGTCTCTGTCTCATTTGTCTCTAGGAGTCATGCCAAAGCATGGATTAGATGTTTCTGCCTGTGAAGTGTTTCGCTTTTACAAGCTGGTTACCCTGAAAGGGGTAATTGAGCCCATTTCTATGATTGTGCCTCGGCGGGTAAGTTTTGCAGACTTGGATTTCTGGGAATTAGGACAGGTACATTCCATTTATAGATTCTGTTTGGCCAGAGCAGAGTAACAAGTGATGCTTCTCAGCACTCAATATGGGCCAGGATGACTGATCTTTTCTTTATTAAATGAATAAATCAAGAGCAGAATGATAAACATAGTTGGGGTACTTATTCAAAGAAAGTAATCATCCATCCATCCAGCTTCTAAACCTACTTTATCTTGAGTAGGGTTTCAGGGAAGCTGAAGCCTATCCTGGGAAGCATAGGGCGCAAGGCAGGAACAATCCCTAGGTAGGTTACCAGACCATCATAGGGTAATCATCACATTAGTAATTACTATTATATTACTCTCTAAAACCATGGAAATATGTACAGACTCGGAAATACAAGGATGAAGTGCACATGTCCTTTCAGTATTTTAATAAGTAGGAAATAACCAACAACATCCATCCATCCATTTGCCAACCCGCTGAATCCGAACACAGGGTCACGGGGGTCTGCTGGAGCCAATCCCAGCCAACACAGGGCACAAGGCAGGAAACAATCCTGGGCAGGGTGCCAACCCACCGCAGGACACACACAAACACACCCACACACCAAGCACACACTAGGGCCAATTTAGAATCGCCAATCCACCTACCCTGCATGTCTTTGGACTGTGGGAGGAAACCGGAGCGCTCGGAGGAAACCCACGCAGACACGGGGAGAACATGCAAACTCCACGCAGGGAGGACCCGGGAATCGAACCCAGGTCCCCAGATCTCCCAACTGCGAGGCAGCAGCGCTACCCACTGCGCCACCGTGCCGCCCTAACCAACAACAGTGAATGTGAATTCAACAGTTAAACAAGTAAACTGCGTGACTTACGTTAGCATTGTGCCATTTCAAAAATATTATCCAGCAGTTAGTTCACAAGAAGAATTCCTAATAAAAAAAAAATAATAATTCTCAAAAATAAAACTGACTTAACCACTGGAACACTTGGAAACATGGAGTTGGTGCATGGTAAAATGATTGTTTGTGTAGCAGCCAGAAGAACAATGTACTTATTGATTGGGTAGGGCCAGCTACCTGCTGTGTTTATTGCATAAAGCAACAAATACGCCCATGTCTCTGTGTCTCTCTTGTCTCACTTCCCTTCACACTACCAGAAAGGAATGTGGCAAACAAAAAGATAGCATTTACATTTTTAATTAACTGTCAGTGAATGGAAGATGGTTACATTTTTTTTTTTTTTTTAAATTTTATTGTAATCATTCCATACAAATAGATCAATTTATAACCAAACAAATTAAAGACAAATCAAACCCCACCCCTGAGAAGGAGCTTAGCTAAAGGAGAATTGCTTAGGGCTTTTTAATAAGACAACAATAAGCAAAGGAAAGGGAGAAATAAATAAATATGTAAATAAGAGATGGAGAAGGGAATTAAATGCGGTAATAAGTTATTTCTCTTATTCTAAAATAATATTGATTAGATCCTGCCAGGTTTTGAAAAAATTTTGTACAGATCCTCTAACTGAGAATTTGATTTTTTCCAATTTCAAATAATATAAAACATCGGTTTCCCACTGACTTATAAGAGGAGAGTTAGGATTCTTCCAATTTAACAAAATAAGTCTGCGTGCCAAAAGTGTAGTGAATGCAATCACCGTTTGCTTGTCCTTCTCCACTTCAAGTCCATCTGGAAGAACACCGAACACAGCTGTTAATGGGTTAGGAGGGATTGTGATACCAAGGCTGTCTGAAAGGCACTTAAAAATTTTTGTCCAAAATGATGTTAGTTTGGTGCAGACCCAGAACATGTGACCCAGTGAGGCCGGAGCTTGGTTGCAGCGTTCGCAGGTTGGATCTTGCCCTGGAAACATTTTGGACAGTTTTAAGCGAGACAGATGTGCTCGATTATATAATTTTTAGTTGAATAATTCTATGCTTTGCGTATATGGAGCTCGAGTGAATTCTCTGCTTTGCTACCTTCCACTCCTTTTCTGATATATTGATTAAGAGATCTTCTTCCCAATGTCCTCTTGGATCTTTGAAAGGTAGGGACTGGAAGATGGTTAAATTAGAGATTCAGTTAACACACTTACATCTCCACTTTATTGGGAATTTAAAAAAAAAATTCAAATGCATGTCAGATATGGCAGTATATTTTAGGGCACATGATGCTTAAAGTGTTTTCATTTGATTTGATTGGATATGGAAGACTTTTTTGCTTTGTAAATCTCACTCCTTATGCGCTCTTTGATCAAGAAGCAGGACATCACAATGAATTTAAATAATAACATAGCTATCATACGTTAAATTATAAAGTTCTATGACACCTTACACTTCTCTCTATCTTGCTTAAACTGGAATTAAATTCTCTCCATTAATCTTGTTATTTGAATGTGTTGCAAAACTGAAATTATCTTTCCAAAGTAAACTGAAAAATGTTTAGTTCTTAATGAAAACAGTTGACCTTAATACAAAAAGTAAAATAAGCTATCATATAACATTGTAAAATAACATATACTGTATTTGGCACAGATCTGCCACTATCTGACACTATGTACTCTATACCTGGGTGAACAAACACATTGCACATGTGCAGAGCAAATTGGACAAGGGTGCATATCAGGTAGCCACACTAATATCCTTCATTGTTATATTAAATGGAAAACCTGCACTTCAATGCATTTAAACATTTAAATATTAGTTGCTTACAGAAATGCAGTATGTTTAATGCAAGTAGTGAAAGTTATGGCCAGCAGCCATGCCATCTGCATTTCAAAACAGGTAATCAACCTAAAACTAAACATGCTTAGGCCCAGCTAGTACTTGGATGGAAGACCATCTAGGAAAAGCTTTGGTTGTGTTTGTGATGCCATCAGAGGGTGCTTGCCCTGTGGTCTGTATGGATTCCAATTACCCAGTGAAGTGACAGGGACACTGAAGTAAAAATTGGCGTGGTCATTTGGGTGACATGTAAAAGGTCCTGACTCTCTGTGGTCATAAACGATCTCCGGGCATCTTTGGAAAATTGTAGGGTGTTTCCCAGTGTCCTGGCTAAATTGCCCACCATAGCATGTCAATAATCCCCTGTCCCTTATTTGCTAACTATCTCTCTCACCCCTTCACCACCTAATAGTTAATGTGCGGCCAGTATACTGGCGCAAGAATGGCTGCCGTCACATCATTCAAGGTGGGTGGCTGAGCATTGGTGGTGGTTGAGGTGCTTTCCTGACTGTCTATGTAAAGCACTTTGAATACAGTGGGTACGGAAAGTATTCAGACCCCCTTCAATTTTTCACTCTTTGTCATATTGCAGCCATTTGCTAAAATCATTTAAATTAATTTTTTCCCTCATTAATGTACACACAGCACCCCATATTGACAGACAAAAAAAAGAATTTTTGAAATTGTTGCAGATTTATTAAAAAAGAAAAACTGAAATATCACATGGTCCTAAGTATTCAGACCCTTTGCTCAGTATTTAGTCGAAGCACCCTTTTGAGCTAATACAGCCATGAGTCTTCATGGGAAAGATGCAACAAGTTTTTCACACCTGGATTTGGGGATCCTCTGCCATTCCTCCTTGCAGATCCTCTCCAGTTCTGTCAGGTTGGATGGTAAACGTTGGTGGACAGCCATTTTTAGGTCTCTCCAGAGATGCTCAATTGGGTTTAAGTCAGGGCTCTGGCTGGGCCATTCAAGAACAGTCACAGAGTTGTTGTGAAGCCACTCCTTCATTATTTGAGCAGTGCCTGGTTGTCTCCACACATACCTCAGTGCAAGACACATGACAGCCCGCATGGAGTTTGCTAAAAGACACCTGAAGGACTCTGAGATGGTGAGAAATAAGATTCTCTGGTCTGATGAGACCAAGATAGAACTTTTTAGCCTTAATTCTAAGCGGTATGTGTGGAGACAACCAGGCACTGCTCATCACTTGTCCAATACAGTCCCCACAGTGAAGCATGGCGGTGGCAGCATCATGCTGTGAGGGTGTTTTTCAGCTGCAGGGACAGGACGACTGGTTGCAATCGAGGGAAAGATGAATGCGGCCAAGTACAGGGATATCCTGGACAAAAACCTTCTCCAGAGTGCTAAGGACCTCAGACTGGGCTGAAGGTTTACCTTCCAACAAGACAATGACCATAAGCACACAGCTAAAATAACGAAGGAGTGGCTTCACAACAACTCTGTGACTGTTCTTGAATGGCCCAGCCAGAGCCCTGACTTAAACCCAATTGAGCATCTCTGGAGAGACCTAAAAATGGCTGTCCACCAACGTTTACCATCCAACCTGACGGAACTGGAGAGGATCTGCAAGGAGGAATGGCAGAGGATCCCCAAATCCAGGTGTGAAAAACTTGTTGCATCTTTCCCAAGAAGACTCATGGCTGTATTATCTCAAAAGGGTGCTTCGACTAAATACTGAGCAAAGGGTCTGAATACTTAGGACCATGTCATATTTCAGTTTTTCTTTTTTAATAAATCTGCAACAATTTCAAAAAATCTTTTTTTTGTTTGTCAATATGGGGTGCTGTGTGTACATTAATGAGGGAAAAAATTAATTTAAATGATTTTAGCAAATGGCTGCAATATGACAAAGAGTGAAAAATTGAAGGGGGTCTGAATACTTTCCGTACCCACTGTAGGTTAGAAAAGCGCTATATAAATGTAAATAATTATTATTATATTCCAGTTAAGTGATTTCAGTGTGATTTCAACAATTTAAACTGTAATATATTATACTACTTAGTTACAGAGAAATGTAAATATTTTACATTAATGCATTACATTGTATCGTGTTACCCCAAACCTAGGTGCAATGATGGTCAGGGGATGACTCAGCTTGCAGGACCCACCAGAGAATACTGCTACAAATGTGCAGTTAACCAGGAGAGCCTTTACTGGGCATATCTGTACCCTTGGAGGCAATTTTCTCCTGACCAGCTTACTTGGGAATGTGAATTTAATGTCTGTGTTTCAACACAAGTAACTAACTTGCTCTACCACAGCAGGGACTGCTGTGCAAAAGGATTACTGATGAGTCCTTGTCTTCTTCCAGTCAGAAACTTACCAGGAAGACATCTACCCAATGACGGCAGGAAACGAGCCAGCGCTCACAGCAACTGAGTGGCTGAGTGGCACGAACAGGGGTGAGCATGACAACCACAATAAGGTTTGCTGTACTCCCAGTTTTTGTACCCAATTAGATTATGAGCCTGACCCTGGCTCCCAGTAACATCTAATACTTGCCTGGTCCTGATAGGCAATCAATAGCTTCATGTTTCCTTTGTTGAATTGTTAACATTTCATGACTGAATCTCTTGTCTGCACAGATCCCATCCTCATATCCTTGAAGGAGGGGTATAAAGCCCCATCAACACTTGTGTTTAAAGCACCAGTTAAAGAGAAGAAGGGTGTTGTGGTTAATGGAATTGATCTCCTAGAAAATGTGCCTCCTAGAACTGAGAATGAGGTGAGTGTTTGTAGGCTATTTTTGGGGGGGTGTTGGAGGAGGCAGCTGATGGTTACAGGAGCCTGGTGTATTATACGCAGTGGTCATCCCAGACATTACAACAGTCACAGACCTTATTGATCTTCAGGCAGATCCTTAGCCCTTCACTAATCACTATACTCACAGGCCCTCATTTTTCCCATTGATCGGTCTGTCTCTTTCTTAACAAACTGGATTCTTGGTCCATCCTCTTCCTCCCTGCACTGAGAGCTCTCTACAATATACTCACTGATGAACATTCAGCACTGTTCCTGTTATTGTATTGTGACATTCACAGACTACAGTACAATTGTTACTTGCACATGGCAACGTGTTGCCACACTCCAGCATCATGTTATTAGAATTTTATCAGTGCAGCGCACATCCAAACCCTCCTGTTCCTTACAAGAGGACCATCAGTAGTGTATTGTATCTGCAGCCCATCTCCTTCCTCACTACCCTTCTTCCTGAGTAAAGAACCCTCAGTGCTACACTAACATAACATTCTTCACACCGTTGGTCCATTAAAAGAACAGTCCGTGTACTACCTCTTCCTCAGTAAACTACTTTCAGGCCCCTCTTCTTCCTCACCAACTGGCACTATAGCCTGCTGTCGCAGCAGATTTTCCTCACTAACAAATCTTCATGACTGCACCTTCAGATGCTACTCTTTCTCCCACACATGCCCTGAGCACCACACCCACAGCTCCTTCCTTTGTCCATTCCATGCCCTTCCTTGCTGTAGGTGCACAGTAGGGGTTTAGGGGTCAAGCTATTCCTATCAACTCTGACTCTTACTTCCTTTTTCTTCCCAAAGCTGCTGCGCATGTTTTTCCGACAGCAGGATGAGCTGCGCAGACTCAAAGATGAACTTGCACAAAAGGACATTAAAATCCGCCAGCTGGAGCTTGAGCTGAGAAACCTGAGGAACTTGCCTAAAAATGTGTGACTCGCCTCTCTGTGGGTCCTGCTTCCATCCAGTAACTTCTCTTGTATGAAAACATTTTATTTACAAGGATGGAAGGCTCCTGCTTTCAACCTTGTGCTACTCTACACAAAACAGTGCAGTGCCCATGCAAGCCAGGACCGTCACAGTACTGCCAAAGGACAAATGCAGCTGTTCTCCCTGCTCCCCACTCAGTGATGGAGCCCCTGGTTGCTGACAGGGTGGCCATCATGGCAGTGCTCCATCTTGCCCTGTCAGGTACACATCATGCTGTCCTGACCGCCTGTGTCTGTGTGAAAAGGCACATCAAAACACTGGGGACGTGAAGCCAGAAGCTATTCTGTTACTGCAGTGAGTTTGAGTGTATGTAAGTATATGTATGTGTGTGTGCGGGCAAGTATGCAAGCATGTGTGCCTGTATCACCGCCGCTCAACCGAGGCTGGGCACACTACGATATCTGAAGTCAGAGAAGCCCCCAGCGTTGGTGAGATCTTTTAGCCCTTTCCTCCTAAGCATTGTGACACAATTGATATCATCATAAGTCACTTTCCGCAGCAGTAGGTAAGAGTACCCGGGCACCAGTAACACTGTGCAGCAATCATGATGTGGCACTTTCGGTCTGGAAGGGGTTGTGATAAATTTGACACATTGGTAAATGGCAATCGATGACTTACATATTCCATTTTATTACCTTTACTCATGATGTTAAGATTCCATCCAGTCATAAAAAAGTGTGATAATGAAGTCAGGGTGAAATTGTTGAGTGTCTGCTCAGTCTTGACGGCATCCACTACAGGACACACACTTTACTGTTGGTTATGCCTGGTAGATTGTGGGGTGTTGGACAGGCGGATGGTAAATGCCAAGTGCAGAATGGTATTTGATTATGGAACCAATAACAACAGATGGGCAACTCTGAGAAAAGCTCAAACAGGCTGAAATCTGTACACGAGCAAATGCAAATAAAAATACGGCAAAGCAAAGGTGGCAAGAGCAAGAGGCAGTACAGCCAGACTGGCAAGTAGAATGAAGCTCCTTTAAATACACGTCGGGTCTGGACAGTGAGGTGTGAATGCAGACACTTAGCAACAGGAGACACTGCTGGGGAAATGGGGCCCTGGTTATCAAACATGAAGTCAAGGAGAATTTACACCGCTTTCCTTTTCAAAAATACATTTTTTTTTGCTTTTGTGACATCAGTGGGTCCCCGTAAAACAGCACTGTGATTCCAAACAGCTCTTTTGTGTACGCCATGTAAAGTAACATTTTACCTAGTCTACTTTTAACATTAATGATGGCCATTTTAATACACTTCACTGATTCAATTCTTTTGAACTACCCGTTTATGTGAATCGATTCTTCTGAATTCTGCATTCATTTGATTTGTTTCATTCATGTATACAGTAGGATTACAAGCTGATGCATATGTGATGTTCAGGATTGGGGGGTTGCCTCTGCTTGCACCAAAAATGTAATCATTTGTATATTATTTTGTGTGGATATAACTTAAGTAAATTAACGTAGACCTCAGCGTTAACATTTGCAGTACACCACATATGCCATTTCGTATATGGATTTTGTAAAAACAGTGCTATTGTTTTTGGTGCGCCATCTGCTGGAATGACAAATGCAATACATTTTTTTTTTTACAAAAAAAAAGATGTTTGAGGTGCCATCGTGTGGAATGACCGAGACATAGCAACTGGATGGACACACAGACGCTTACCCTTTTATTAAAGTGGATGATATATATATAGAATTATTTATTTAACATGATTCTGTTTCAAGACAGAAAGCATAACACTTTTAAGATACATAATTAAAATAAGACATTATGTTACAGAATTACAAGTGAATGAGAATTGTGCAACTTGTTCTCAGGTACTAATTCACTTCCAGAATCAAATGAATGATAAATCGTGATTAGAGTCGTTCGCAAGTCAAATAAATGAGAATTGTACGACTCTATCTCGGGCAATGATTCTTTCATAAATCAAATTAATGAGAATTGTTCTTGGCTAATGATTCATTCCCAAATTAACTGAACAAGAATCATGTGACTTGTTCTCGGGTAATGATTAGTTCACGTATCAAATGAATGAGAATCTTGAGACTTGTTTGCAAATCAAATGAATGAGAATTGTGTGGCTTCTTCTTGGGTAACGATTCAGATGAAATTCGAAAACATGAGTGAATGATAAAGGCTCTGTGAATTTCAATGAGCCCTAAAACGCGTGTGCTAAGGTAAAGTTAAAAGATTAATTATTGGAATTACAATATTTTTATAAGGTTCAGCTTTGTGCGACTAATTTGTTGAATGCACAAGGGGCCATAAATATATTAGTTTACTATTGTTTATATATTCTGTTTAAAGCAATTAAATAACAAAGTGTATAAAACACACCACATTCTAATATAAATGGGTTGTTACTGCATTGTAGTTGTATGATGAACAAGAGAATGACGAAGGACAGAGTTCTCATTTGCCGATAATGATTTAGCTCAAACTAAAAACAATCATGAATCAGACAGTCGGGACTCTCACATGCACTTTAAACAATGGAAAGAAAGAGGCTGACAACATCATGCCTTTGCTTTAGCTCTCCTCCGCTGAATCGATTCATTCATACTTGCAAATCGATTCCCAAGACTCACTGAAAACAGTCATTCAAAAAGAACGAATTGTTTGTGAATTGCCCATCACTACTTAATATTCATCATTATTTTATTTTTTTGAACATTTGAAATTGAAGTCATGGGTGTGGCCCAAGAGTGCAACAACATATGGAATAAATGGTAATTGCCAGGAGTGAACGAAAAATGGAAGTTTAATGTGACAGTCAACTCTCCAATTAATCTGATTTTATTTGTTAGTGTGGCACACTGGCTAGGACTGTTCCCACACTGATCCAGTGACCCCGGTTCTTGTCGATGTGGGATTTGCCCATCACTCACATCTGTATCGTCGTTCTTCCTCCCTTATTCCAAACACCTGCATTACATGGTGATTGGCAGTTCTAAATTGTCTCTATCTGAGCTCAATAGTGGATGGGTTCCCTGTCCAGGTCCTACCTTCCTCAAAAAGCTGCTGGGATAGGCACCAGTCCTCTGAGACGCTGAGCTGGATTTATTTAAAACCACCTCCTAAATATCCTTTACATCCATCCATCCATCCATTTTCCAACCCGCTGAATCCAAACACAGGGTCACGGGGGTCTGCTGGAGCCAATCCCAGCCAACACAGGGCACAAGGCAGGAAACAATCCTGGGCAGGGTGCCAACCCACCGCAGGGAATATCCTTTACATGATTACTTTAAATATTTATTCTTTTTTACCCAAAAGGTGAAGAATAATGATTGGTGCTTGTTCCATCCACTAAAATAACATTTGGTGTCCAATCACAAGTGTCTTGGATGATATTTGTAAAATTTTACAAAAATTATATCTGAATATTTTTTTTTAATTATGCCACAAACCAAACTGGTCCAGCTGAAGCCCCTGTGGGTTGCATGCAACAACATTAATTATAAAGCAAATGTGCACAAATTCTTCACAGCCAAAAATCAAGTAAGTCTCATTTGTCATGAGGGGAGACATCCTCATGGCGCTCAAGGTGACACTACCATACATAAACACTGGTTTGTTGTACACGAGCTAATATGAACATGCAGATTTAAGTTTGAACAAGTTGACGCACGGCCACAAGGGACGGGAGCTGGCAGTCTGTGCACGTGTCCTCCAGCATATTTGGGCACTTGTGTGTTAGCATGTAGTGTGATGGACAGGCCTGATGTACGTTTTCATGCATATGTGTGTGTGTGTGTGTGTGCGCGCTTATGTAGCCATCAGTAACTGCAGAGGCCTTATCAGTACCTGACCATGTGTGTGTTCTTTAGCCGCTAGTTGAAAGACTTCTGCTGGTCCGCACTCGATAGCGGTCAAATTTCACAGATGTGTTGCGGAGTCCCTCTTGTGGCCATTATGGGCACTTCGCTTTTTTTGACTGCCACCTGTTGACATCTGGATTATTCCTAACCATAGTGGGACCCAGGTTTAAAACGGTTCCCTGCAAAATACAGCATTAATAAATTGAAAAAGGGCTGCTTGTTAAATAAAAATTGAAGGACGTGAGTCGAGTATGTATAGTAAAATATCTTATAAGCTCATAACACACACACACCTGCCCCACTAAAGGGGTACCACAGTATTTTCTGGAGTGGGTGATATCTGCACATTGTCATTATTTATAAAATGACAATAAACACGTGGAGGTAACTGTAGACATAAATCGTCATGCTTCCACCTGACGAGGGTGAGGGTACTGACAGACGTGTACAGATACGAGTCCGTCTGACCCCCAACTCCCCACAACAGCAATTAAAGTAATGGACTGCGTATACCTTAGTAAAGGCTTTCTTGCGGTTGTCGGTACGATGCGTTGCTCCTTAAAAGATGTCATGCAAGCTATCGCGCCGTTTTACTGACAACTGCTTGCCCCATGCGAACACATTATAGGGAAGCGTGGCAGCCCCAGAAAGGCAGAGCGCGATTCTAACTGAAGAGTGATGTGTTCGTAATCAGATTCAGAAGCTCACGTCTGAACGCCAGTCTCTTGTGAAAGTTGTAAACTGTAGCAACTCCTGTTTGGGGCATTGGAGATGGTCCCGCCTGCATTATCAGACACTATGCCCAGTACGATGGGTTCCTCTCTCCAGTTAGTAAGCTGGGCTGTGCACTGGTCCACTTGTTCCTTTTTCTTGACTTTCGCTGATATGTGAATGACGACGTGCTACTACCTGAAGCGCTGGTACCGTGGCAGGAGTCGTATAAATATCTACACGGCTTCAGTTTGAAATATGTTCGCCCACCCATTCATATCCATGGCGTAGTCTCAAGTCAGCTGCGCGTTTAGCTTCTTTCTTGGACCCTGTGAATCTGACATTTATGTAAATGTGACTCGCTAGAGGGCACACTTGGCTTGATATCAACTACATAGGCAAGTCTTGCAGACCCTAATGAAAATTATGCCCCGTTTTTCTCCACTAACAAGGTTTAGAAAAATTATCCATTTCTTAAAATATAATTACCTCAAAATGTATGAGTATTGTGTAAGGGAGTATCCTACACAAATTAATTTATGTGCTCTTGTGTCTTCTGTGATTGCTTGGAAAAAAAAAGTTTC
This sequence comes from Erpetoichthys calabaricus, assembly GCF_900747795.2. NCBI lineage: Eukaryota > Metazoa > Chordata > Cladistia > Polypteriformes > Polypteridae > Erpetoichthys > Erpetoichthys calabaricus. The sequence continues at coordinate 76,833,148 of NC_041410.2, read as the reverse complement.
GATGTAAAGTGCCTGGGATGTCGCCATGGTGCCTTGAAGCTGCAATATTAGTAACTGTGGTGTTTATCTCCAAATTTTATGGACCAACAATAATGAATAACATAAAACTAATGCTGTAACCGTACGTTAGGAACACCACAGCATGGCACACACATCTTGGAACCTTTGACTTGGCTTAATTTGAACACTTACCAGACATGCCCGGCGTGAAATGAGACCAACCTCAGATACTGCTTGCGATGCAACTCCCCCATCGTTCTGTCAGCTATAAAATACCTACCAGCCACAAGACACTCCGAAACTAAAAGCTGCAGAACAGGTGTTATCAACCTCACCTAAAATAAAATATCTAACTCTGTGTTAGTAACGATGGGATAAAAGTCTTAGCTTTTAGACATTTCAACATTTGACAGGGGTAACACATCTGAATATAACAACGGTCTCTACATAACACTTACTAAAACAAATGTACTCTCTCTAGTCACGTTTCCAAATTCAGCATGTTAAAGGTTGGGTACCCCACCACCCCTCCTTAGGCTTGGTGTTTACTAGGCTCCACCCTACATTGATTCAGTGGCCCATTAACTCAAGTAAGCCACAAAATGTATAAAAAAAAATTTATTGAAATCTTTGAATGACACAAAAAAAAAAAAAAAAAAAAAACCACAGACAAACTAAGTTTGGCTGCGCAGAGAAAATTGTTGTAAAGGTTTGCCTTTGTACAGATGATACAGACCAGGAAATACAAGTCACCCAAGCTGTTATTCAGAAGGGATATCAAAGAAAAACTATACATTCATGAGGCATTGTCAGTATGTCACTGACTACTAAGTAAGAAAATACTATTTAGCATTAGTAATATGCCAGTGAATGTAACGAGAGAAGCCCAAACATCAGGTCATGCTTAATTATTCTGCTTCAATACTCTGCATTTATGCAAGTAAAAATGTTAAAGTATCATATACAAAACAGGAAAAAAAATGCAGATTCTGCCTACTTCAAATTGCTAAAGATCACTGTATTGTACAGGTTAAAGTAGAACACGGGCGTTTTCAAAAGGGTTCAACTTATTTTATTACAGTCAATTATTACACTTTTCAATCAAGTTGACGTCTGCCATTCTCATCCAAAAATACTTAAAACTGAGATCTTTCCTTTTACTAAAAAACACAAAATATTTGGTCGCTATTTACAAATAACACAAAAATGTCCAGCTACTCAGAGCAGGAAAACACACACCACACACACACACACACGCAGGGAAATCCTCTTGCTGCAGATTTCACAATGGCAGACATGAGTTGCACAATATACAAAAATGAGCTGTTAGGTAAAGGGGCAATTTATTGTGCATGATCAGGTAGGCACAAAGACGCACCTGAGTCTGTGCCTAAACAGCACATTTTTGACGATGAGAACAGCATGTGACACCTGGGGGGGTTGGCTGGGTGGGGAGGGATTGCATCTTAAAATTCAAAGAGTAATTTTCCATTTTGTATTAAAACAAATCCAACCTTGCAAGCTAGAGAGTTCTGGAGCTGCAATGGGATATTAGCAGTGTGCAAAATTGATTTAGGCTTCTAGAACACACTATGAAACTGTACAACAACAGCTGTCCTAACCACTCCAGCTACTAAGATCATCATTTTTACCTGAATGTAATATCAGGGTATGGGGGGGAAAAAAATGAAGGGAGTGGCAGTAAAAATCAAGCTTTTATTTCCCCTCACCCACCCAATAAACATCTCACATTCCCACAGCAACGTTACAACCATAAGATATGGGGGAAAATACAGGGTAAAAACAGTCAAATCACAAGAGGAGCTTCTAAATGTTAGTGAGGGTGCTTTAATCATCATCTTCACCTTCATCTTCTGGATCTCTTTTTCTCTTTTGGCCTCTCTCTTCTTCTGAAAGCAAGAACCGGAAAAAGTTAAATATTGCTGGGTCAATAAATAAATAAAAGCACAACATTAAAAAAAAAAAACAAACAAGTACTGTCAAACTACTTACCAAAGTCTTCATCTTCTTCCTCATCTTCTTCCTCCACACCCCCATCATTGAACTCTTCCTCTTCTTCCTCCTTTAAAAAAAAAAACAAAAAAAACACAAGCAACCAATATGTCAACAATTTATATATCATACACACATGTTCCAGTCTCCAAATTACTTTCAGATCATTCAGTCTAAAAGTTTAGTGTTCGAGTCTATTGCCCTTTTTGACCTCTAGCCATTATTATGCTTTTCTCTCTTGATAAACTGAGGGACTCTCACGTACTTCTCCAGTACTTGCACAGTGCTGTTAAGAGGGCAGGACGTAGAACCACACCCTTACGCCCAAGCTACTAGATACCAGATATCTGCAAGTGTGTCTGCAGCTACCATTTGAGATTGTAGGATGCTTATAGAGCCCTTTGCTAATCTGCAAAATGCAGATTAAAGTCAAACATTAAGTTATAATTTGGTCTTCAGTCTATTAAAATGGAAATATCAATATGTTTAAGAAATTAACATCATATAAATGATATGAATAAAAAAAAAAAGACATTAGAAAATGCCACCTGTGCTAACCAAAAAAACAATCAGTATAACTAAAATAATTATCTTTAGTTAAGTATGTCAAATATTAAAGACAATAGCAATGTGAATACCAAGTCAATAAAGAGGAAACTAGCAACTAGAAATATAAACTGAACCGCATGCAGTGTTTCCCAAACTCGGTCCTGGGGACCCCCTGTGGCTGCAGGTTTTTGTTCCAAGTGGATTCCTAATTAGTGACAACACCCGATAGAACTGGTCTCATTTAATTAGCTGGTATTTTTTTTTCTTAACTCTCTTTTGTTGATACTTTGCCCTCTCTCTGTGTAGTTTTTCCCCCTTCGTTGCATCATAATAATGACAATTTAAAACGAGCAGATCAGACACCCAGGCAAACAACACGGAATAATCAAAGGCTACAACTACTTTAGTGTCAGACCCACTAATTGTTTAATCCATTATTTACTAATTTGATGACCTAGAAAAGAAATATGAAAACCAAGATGGAAAAAAATACATTATTCCTATAACTGCGTGGTACATTTTTATATCCATATATATTTTAGCAAACTTAATTTTCTAATTTCTATATTGTTCCCTAAACACAGAATTTTGGAAATACCAGTTCACTTAATTATCCTAGGAGTTCAATTAAAAACAGAAGCTGGTTGGAACAAAAACCTTCAGCCACAGAGGGTCCCCAAGACCGAGTTTGGGAAACACTGTGCAGCTAGACACACAAACATTTTGGTTCGGGTTTCCTGCAGGCAAACTTTGGTCTGGTAATAGGATTCATTTTGAATTTGACATAGGTACAGAAATAAAGCAGGTGGTTCTGTCACTACTGTGTATATCTCGTTTGTATGCTTCTGCTGTCCTGGAGAATGCAACATGGCTGTATTTGCCTGTTAACAGAATATTCTGTTAGGTTGAATGCTAGTTTTATTAGTCTGAATTTGTTGCAACTCTTTTGGATACACCTGTGACTATACTGCAGTTGGTGGTAAGAAATGGCTTTTAACCTGCTGCAATATCATTCAGATTAGCAGAGTGAAAAGTATGTTAATTTACATGTAAAGAAAAATAAAATCACAGCACCATCTATGAACAAGAACTAAGCAGAAACCAAAAAAGATACTTATAGAAGATTTTGGATATGTGAATAGATCAGTAAAGGTTAATTCAAATGCAGCTCGTGTGCTCTGATTGCAAAAAAATGAGTATTGAAAAAAATAAATAAATAAATAATTTTTAAACTAACAATTTAAGGCACAGTATGATCATTACCGCTTTAACAAAATGCCATACAATGCAACGCCAATATGTTGCTTGTCACTTATACCTCCTCGCCACTTATGTCCTCTTCCTCCTCCTCTCCTTCATCCTCCTCCTCTTCCTCATCTCCTTCCTCCTCCTCTTCAACTGCTGCTTCCTCGTCATATTCTTCTTCTACCTCTATACAGAGTATTAAGACAAGTTAAACATTGCAGGGCCAAGGTTTATACAAGCAGACTATGCAAATTATATACAAATAGTTTAGTCTCTCTGCAAACACAAAAAAGTTCATCGATTTACAACATGATGCATCATATTACTATCCGATTACTTAACAGTTTTAGAGTCATGTGTTTAACTCCTGTCCTGGATACTACCCGTGTGAATTTTACACACTTTCCAAATCTGTGTGGACTTTCCTCTTACATCATAGAAATGTGCTTTTAAGTGTACTCGAGTCTGCTCTGTAACTATTTGGTTCCAAGTCCAGGAGCGAGAACTGCTTCCCACCATTAGCCCAATGCTATGGAGCCACAACCCTTAAGTTTACAAGTGGGACTAAAAAAATTTAATGGATGGAAAAGCTGAACTGAAAAAAACAGCTGTTTAAAAAGGCCCAAGCATGCCCCCAAGGGAGCTTTTGACACCCCAAACAATTTAACAATGTAACTGTACGCATTACTTCACCAGTTTGGTGAAATGCAAACATTTTCAAAAATTCTGACTAAGCAACAGCATCTCAGTAAGTTTCTTCATCGGAGTAGAACTAATATATATCTTCAAATACAATTCAAACAAAAATTCACATCATCACAAACAGAATTTGAATGCCTCTTTGATACAAAGGTACTATACAAGAAAAACACAAAATTTGTCACACGTATAAATGATTCTCACAATTTTAAGTAGTATTTACTCACTTTCTAGAGGAATACAAAAAACGAAAACATGACATTTTAAGAATTACAAGCCAAAAAACTTAATAATAAATAAATGAAGGAATGAGTACACACGCACCATCTTCATCTTCATCATCATCTTCTAGACCCTCTACATAAGCCTCTGTGTCAGAGTCTGGTGCCTCTTTATCCTCCCTGTCATAGCCATCAAGGTACGTGAGCTGAGGAAGAAGCTTGAATACATTGTCTCTGTAATCATTTAAGTTTGTGACTTCGCAGTTGAAAAGGTCTAAACTCTTAAGGTTTTCCAACTTTTTCTATGTGGAGATAAAGAAAGGTGGAGTATTAATGGATCAGTGGCAAGCTACATGTGGACTAAACAACTGCCAAATGACATGTTTAAAACAAGACACCAAAAGACTGCAACTCACCAGAGGCTCTATTGTACTCAGGTCCTTTATTTTATTACCACTGAGGTTTAAGTGTGTGAGGTTTGGACATTTTTCTGCCAGTACTTCTAATCCTCCTGAGATTCTGTTATCACTAAGCTCGAGCTGGAAGAGAAATGTGCATAGGTGGATTAAAAAAAAGAAAAAAAAAAAAAACACATTTCAAATGCAACAAAGATCACTTTCACCGACACTAATATCTCCTACCTTTTTAAGTTTGTTTAATTTGGGCAGATTTGCTACTGATGTTAGGCATACATTGATTGTGCTTAGAAACTCAAGCTCTTCAAACTCATCTGTCAAACCCTCAATTTTGCCTTCATTTGAACGACAGTTGTCTAGAACAAGCTCTTTAACCTGTAACAGAAAATGGGATGAAAACATGAAGTAAACATTGCTGACACTGAATAAAGTTTAGAAAGAGAAGAATATTTGTAACAGCCCAGTTAACAGCAAATCCCAAAAACAGAGAGTGCTGGAATAGGTTAGACTGTAGTTTGCTTTGGCAAGCTGAAATTGTGCCAAATCACTGTTTCAAATATCTGACACAGAGTGTAGCTTGCAAATCAGCACACATATAAGCCAGATTTTGTGTAGCCTGAATCTACATCATATATTACAGAAATAACTGAGCAGGTTTAGGTTTTAACTCTAATGTAGTACCATAATTAAATATATTACCAATTTCCAATTAGCACAAACCCAATACATTGATCTCAAATAAAGCATTTAACATTAACCGTTTTAAAAACTATTTACGTTTCCTACAAAAAATGAAAATATACTGATCTTTAGGATATTAACACAGTTGATTCATCTACTTTATGCAACTACATGCCTGCATTTCACAACTAAAACAGGAACATATTTTACATTGAAGAAAGTGATCATACTAGACATGCACCATGACAGCCTAGTGTCCCATTAAAGCTTAACTATCTTGTTTGGACAGATTCCTGCTCCTACTGTTTTGAAAAGAAAAAAAGATCTATATCTTAAAATGGATGGACAGACATATACTTTGGATTTGCTACACTGTAGTACCTAATACACCAAACATGAGTTACCAAAACGACGTTACCCTATTTAATATTTTAAAACTTGAAGCTAAAAACTTTCAAAATAACCCACTGCTACAAAGTATTAAGATCGCATGGTTGTGGTTATATAGATTTACAGGGTGAGCCTTGTCTGAACATTACGAGATGCGTTTACATTTTGCTACCCTCTAGAACGTGTAAACAATGCAGAGCATATATGACTAACTTCATGAAAACAATCTCAGCAGTTGTAATGGTGTCTCTCAACAGCCAACTTCCAAGCAAAAGAGACCCCAAATAATAACACAAAAATGGTTCGGCGATTAACAGTCAGTCATTCCATTGGAAGATCGGGATCAGTTTGTCTCATCACTTCATTCACTTGTCCGTCTTTCATTATGAAACCTCCAACGCGGCATTAAAATAAAGCACCACTTACGCATCGTGTTGAAAAGCAATTTTTTTTAAAATTATACAATCGCGTCAGAAACCTGGAAGACAATGACGAAATATATATTTTTTGATTAAAACGCAAGCTAATCCAAAACTGCACTTCATGATTTCGGAGAATTTTTCAAACAGAACTCCCGTAATAATAAGTCATAAAAAAATCGTTCATCCTTCTATCCGCTTTCTGAACCCGCTGCTTCCATTCCGACAGCACGGGGATCCTGTGACTGGCGTCCTCAGGCAGCAACAGGGGTCGCGGATAAATGAATCCATGAAACCGACCGTCATTACCACAACTCACCGTCAAAAGTGTTGATCAAAAATTCTAGCACCATGCGCATTTTATGCCCTCAGTGTTTCGATCTTTACACTAGGAGGGTCTCCTTCTGAAATTAAAACCCAAACGAAACAACAACGATGTAAAAAGTCCCCGTCAACGTCCTCACTAGCCGGGATTCTCATTTTAAAAAGCACTCAACTTCCAGAGACCGGCACCGCCCTATACGAGTCGGAGTGTAAGCGCCCCGATGAACCAGGTGGGGACCCCCAATCCGGAAAAGTGAGCCCCGCAGCACACGACAACGCCACACACAAAATGGCTGACCGCGCGGAGGCTTGCACTGCACACCCCGCTTCTGAAATCATGACAATGGGTGCCAACGCGCGCAACCAGGTCGAACCAGCGCCACATCTAAACGTTTGCACAAAGATTCTAAAGAGCTCCCGCGAATTCTGCACAACAAGAGACGGGGGTCTCTTACCGGGGAAAATTCACCTCTCCGTCGCAGCCTGCTAAGATGGCGGCTTGCCCTAGATACAACTGGCGCGGGGCAACTGCCCAAACTTGGCGCCTTCGGTCCACCCAGGTCCCAGTCCGCTGAGCAATCGCGCGACTAACCCTCCGCAAAACGAGCAATGTGCTCCTCTGCAGAGCCGCGAGGCTGAGCGGAGCGCGCGAGCAATCCAACCCCGGCCCTTATTACCGGAGAGCGCGCGCGCATTCTACATACACACAAACACCGTCGCGAGCTTTCACGGCCAGTATGCGTGCCTCGCATCTCGAAACGCGCGGAGAAGCACCAAACCCGGGAGAATTGAAAAATGAACCATCATAACGGGGTGACAAAGGGCTCACTCTCCGATTTTACACCTCGATAAAAAAAGGGCGCGTTCGTGAGACTACAAAGTTACAAATATGGCTCCCCGGCGCCTGTTTGCACGGCAGTCTCTCGGCCAACAAGCCCTGCCACCGGGACGCTGTACGGACTCTCCGCGCCAAAAGCAAAGTTTCTTCAAAAAGCGGAGATTCTTATTATCTTTTTTCTAAACTTTTTCGCGCAGGGGGATCGGTCCCACTTACAGTCGACTATACTACGCGCCTTATAGCACCCACATCTGGCAGCCAGGTAGTCAAATGAAGGACAGCACAGCTCTGCAAAAACACCTAAAATGACCAAAGAAACTAAAACATGCGAACACGTACACACATACACGCACACAAAGGAAGAAACAGGACGGGGGTCTTACGTCTGACGGCGTTCGATTCCGCAGCTCCAGGTGAATCCTTTTCTTCATATCCATCTTGGACGCGCAAGCCTGAATTTTAATTTAGTAACAACCAGACCACCGTTTAGTACTTGAGGGGCTCTTTAACAGTACAACCACCTCTCAACCACTGTGCTTCTCACTCAAACTTGCGATCCGAAGGCGGGATTTGCCAGCTGGATTGTCGTCACCACGGGCTAATCGTAGCGACCAGATGTCGCATCAAGGCACCATTAGAGGTGTCTTCAACCGGTCTGCCGCCAATGAACGTGCGGGGCGGGGTTTGGGCGCCTCGGGATAGGTTGCGCTACTGCGAATGTGCATTTAAGTGTCATTTCTGCGTTTAAGCGCCATTGCATGGCAGCCTTTAAGTGTGACTTTTAACGTGGAGTTTGATCTTAAGATGATAAAAGTATTGAGAATCATAATGCGCTTAATACCCGCGACTTTAGATCGACCACTGAAACGATTATTTTTATGTATTATGTAAACAGGCCTCGGGTTATTGACCCCCCTTTTTTTTTGCTGCGCTGTCCGAGACCAGTTGGGACGATTTGTTTACTTTGCTTCACGCATTTGTTCGTTGCGTGAAACACAATGCCCTGCTTTGTCAAGTACAAGTTTGATACATCGAAATCAAAGCGATGGTTGGTTGGTAATCGCTGCGTGCGTGTGCCCAAGTATGCCAGCCTCGCGCACACAGATAATCGTGTTATTTAAGCTGATTGATCTCAATTCCCAGACGGCATTCCATTACCAGAACAGTTCAAACATGCAGCGCGAGACGTGGCTGCGATGGGACGAGCACGCACTGGACTAAGAGTCCTCGGTCGCGTGTTTTTTTGTGTTTTATCCCACGCGTTGTTTGACCCAGTTTGTAAGGATCTCTGCCTCTCTTTTGTTCGTGACAGTCCACACCACGTGGCATCCATTGTAAGAGCTGGGCATTCGTTGCAAGGGGAGCGCCCTGTAATCGACAGATCTGTGGACTCCTTTTCGTCATCACGGACGAGTTAAAACTTTTATTTCGAGAAATCTTAACACGCAGGTCTGTGTTTCAACTGGGCTGCCATCGCATGCCGAGTTCCGACTGAAACACTGCATCACCCGTAATCCTCCACATCTATTCAGTACTCGAAACAAAATATTGCCATGTTTGTCAGTTATGTAGGCAAGATCGGCATTCGCATCCAACTCGATGCCCTGCTGCCTTCACAATTTATCTATCGAAAAGCCTCCGCGGTGTGGGTAGGCTGACATCAAGCGACACCCGGTCTTAGGAACATGCCGTTTATCGTCCATAGGAATCTAGTTTCATTAAGCGCACCCTCTGACCGAATTACTGCCAATGTCGGCTGGCTTGTTCGTCTTCGTCCCACGTGATCCTCGGGCCCCCTCGAAAGACAGTTCTTGTACTGCCAGATGTCACCATTGGTGTAACACACCTTTAACCGTTTCATTCAAACCAATTACGACATTAAGGCGGCGACGGCGCATTTTAAGAGAGCCTCGCATTCGCCCCAAAGCGCTCTGCCCGCGGCAAGCAGGCGCGGTCCGAGATGGTCCTGCCAGCGACAGCAGTCACACTCTCCCACGACCAACGTCACTGTCTGGCAGCCACACTCCTCTGGAATTAACATGCCTGCCTTCTATTTTTTAATGAAATAAAAAAAGAGAGTCGCGAGACGCGGTACCGTACACACTTCAACCAATCAAAACGTAGCGTGTACCCACGCAGCATTACAACATTTCTAAATGACCAATAAAAACACAGCAAGAAGCCCTTCATTTCCGCTGGCAGGTTAAACGCTGGCGAATATAAACAGGCAAAGAAAAAAAACAAGGTCACCTGACCAGGACGGCGCCATCTTATCTGCAACAAAACGCAGCATTTAAAAAATAAAAATAATCAATAATGCATTTTCATGGTCGAAGAAAATTATAAGACATTACCTACAATTCAGGCCATGTCTTTGTCGAGCTCAGCGGCCGCTTTTAGAGGCTCAGAAGCCGAGATGAAGCACACTGCGTAACACTCATTCTATTCGCCGGGCTGTTGACATGACAGACAGCGCACTGCATGGCGTCGCTGGATTTTTTTTTTTTTTTTTTTTTTATAACAACGTCATGACCTTTCAGTCCGTTTCCTGACATTTCAGACGCTGCCAATGTCAGTCCTCGGTTACCGTTGTCTAGCTCTTTCCAGCCCGCCTCGGCGAGGGCGTGCGGAGCCATTTTAGAAGCTCCTTGCGTGGTCACGATCATTATTTTCCTCTGGGTGTGTCACTTTGGCGGCCCCGCAGTGCAGCTTGCGTGCGCCACGCTTCGGTCGAGCTGCGCATGGCGTGGCGGGCAGGCTGACGGGCGGGTAGGGCCGGCCTCGCCACGACTCGCGGCGTTGTTGCTGTTGTCGGCCTCTGCCTGGTGGTTCAGGGCTAGGACGGGTGCTGGTTCTGATGCCGGTACTCCCTACTTAAAACGACCACCTCTCGAGTCCGATCACTTTGATGTGTGCTACACTTGTTTCCTACTTCATTTTATGTTTTCAGCGTCAATGCTTCAGTTCAGGCAGTAATGTAGGTTTTAATTAAATTACTATTGTCGTTTAGTTAGGTAAGCAAAGGTTATGGTTTACTCCCCGGTTAGGATATATACCTGCGATTTCTGTAAAGACGGAATTGCAAATACACTGCCTGTGTTGTCTCATTTATGTGTTACGTTTCTTTAAAATATTTTTCTTAAACTGTACAGATTTCTAAATATATAACTGTTTGGGACAAACATCCAACATTTCGGTTATCTGTTCTTACTTTAAGGTTATGTTGCATTTGTTTCAATCAGTTTAAGGTATGATGAAATGTAGATGTGGCGTCGCAGTGCATTGTGTGGCGAATTTTTTTATGAGCATTTGGACAATTCGGTCAGCTTCCTTTAGATGTGCCCTCCTTTAGTCCAAAGACATGCAGTTATGGGTATTGGCAGATATAAAGAACCTAATGTGTTTCTATAGTCCGGAATGGAAAATTGGGTGCCCTGGAATTGGTTCCTGGATAGTCCCCGTAACTGTGTAGGCTATTAGGAAAAATTTGTTCAATTTAGTAATTCAGTCATTTAGTAATGCTGGCGTGACCATGATCATTTCAAAAATTTTTATGTGAAAGCCAAAGTCACTTTACATGCCTTTTTGTCATGGGGTATGTCAGATTTGCTGGGCATTTGTCTCTGATCTCATCACTGCCCCATGTCAAATTATATGACTGTCAATTGCAACCCGTGTCACATTTGCTGACCAAGCACCAATCTTCCTGGCAGACATGTTTGCCCCTTTTTTTGACAGCTGATAGTATGCTTCCTGATGGTGCAGGTGCTATATTAAATGTTAACCGATATGGCAACTTCAGTAGCAATCTCACCCTTTATTACTTTTTTTCCCCCATTTTGTTATGGTATGTAAAACACACAACAACAGACAGACAAGCTTCTTTTCTATTTGTGATGTTCAAAATTCTCTCGTTCACTTCCAGAGGAGGATTCATTAGGTGTCAGCTAAACTAACTAAACTCAAATTCAAACCTGTTTGATTTAACCAGAGTGAGACGCAAACTATTTTGTGCTATTTGGAATCAGACAAGTTAGGCAATCTGCCTCACAGGAGCATGTTGACAACTGCCTCCGACTAAGTAAGATTATGTAAATGAGGCTACACCTGAAAATTGCTGGAAAAGTTGTGTAATGTGACAGGCTTTAGCAGATGCTTTTATCCAAACTGACTTACAAAGGAGATTAACATAATAAAATGAACATCAGTTTGGAGAACTGTTTGGGTACAAGTGTTAAAGGACAGGTTACAATAGTGATTGTCACAAGTAAAGAGCTCAGAAGAAATACAAGCTAGTTAAAATTCCTAGTTGACAAAACCTAGTAGCTTATATCATTTAAAAATCCACCAAATGAGAAGTCTCCAAGTGTTTCCTAAACATATTGAGAGAGTCAGAATTTTAAATTTGAGGTAGGCAGTTCATTTCACCAGCCAGAATCAACACATCACCAGAGACTGTTCATCAACAGACATGAATGGTCAAGAAGGATCATAGGACATTACAGGTGGCTCCATTTTTATAAGTGATGATCTGAAATGTGTTGGCCAAGGTTAGTTCATGTTAACAAGATTGGATTTCTGAATGGGTAGATGAAATCTATATGCCAACTTCTAACTGATGTCAACAGAACTGGATTTCTAAATAGGTCAATGAGATGTACTGTATATGGCTATTGCTAATTGGTATTAACATTATTAGATTGATGAATGAGATCTATAATTGATTTTGTACATGGTTTAAAGATTATTTGTAACAAACACTTTTTTTCTAAAGTGGATATATACCTTGGACATACAGTATATACCATATAATGTACCTGTCAGGAGTAGTTAGTTTGATGTAATAAAATTTCTTCATGGTTAATTTCCTTTTTGTTTTTTAATATTGTTAGTATCGTTGATATTGTATTAGACGGTTACTACATTGTATTTTTCCAGGTGGCTTTTGTCTCTGTCAAATTTTGATTATGTTTGCAAGGTAGACTAATACTTTTAACTCGTTTCACCAGCCAGGAGCTACACATTACAAGAGTCTGGATTGAGATTGATACCATGCAGTGGCGGTGTTGCCAGATACTCTTCATTAGCAGACCTGAGTGGTCAAGAAGGAGCATAGGACCTCACTTGTGTCTATGTGTATGTACTGTATGTATGTATATATACGAGTTATATATTTATTTTTGTTTAAAGAGGCGCTGATCCATTGACTACTCCGTAGACAAGCATCAAGGATTTTAACTTAAGGCATGCCACTACAGGAAGCCAGTGTAGTGATCTGAAAGTGAAGTGACCAGTGGCTTGGTGATATGTAGTGGTACTCCTACCAGTAGAGAATTGGAGTAATCAACTTGGTGCCTCTTTAAAGGCAAGTCCATTAGGGTGCAATTTCAGCCCTTTTACAGAACACTATTGATGTTTTCAGACATTATCTTTTCTTGTATATGTACATTTACCTGACATTTGAGGAAAGTTTTTTTTTCCCTCCTTAAACGTATAATCTGGTGAAATAAGTACATCCAAGCTGATTAAGCATGTTTAGCATTTCTGCACCTGTCATTTGAACAAAAAGGTCATTGTTAACAATAAAATATTGAATGAATGGTAATGCAAATTAGTGAATGTGTTTGATACTGTAGCTCTATGCAGAAACTAAAAGGTTGTTTTGAGTAGAGCGTTATGGCATTTTTCCAGTGTTCATTTTGAATTCTTTGACTGGCAAGATATGAATTCACAACATTTTTTGTAACCACATGTTGTGGGCAAGATATCATTTCGGTTTAGATCATCTTTTTCATTTAATAGAATACATTTCATGGAGGAATTGCTCTTGGCTCTTTGATGTGTTTTGACTCTTTCTGGACTGCTTTGGGAGATTAGAAGAAATACAATCAACTGAGCTTTTTTCTTTATTTATTCAGTACCTTTGTAAAGCACAAGTGGTTTGCACTGCTGTGTCATGGTGCCCAGTACATTGGTTTAAATTGTGGCATAGTGATGGTCTGTGCATAGTCAACACATTCTTCTCAGTTTCATGTGGGTTTTCCTCCCACTTCCTAATGAAGTACTTGTTAGTAAACAGAGAGTCCTAAATTGGCTTAATATGAGTGAGTGTGCCAATCTCATGCCAAGCTGGTTCCCCCTTGTGGCTGATGTTGCTCAAGGAGGTTATAGTGCTCCCTTAAAATTGAAATAGTAGGTCTGAAAAATGGATATGCTGGTGTACCTCTAATCTTCTTAAAAAATTGCATATGTATTGCATAAAAAAGTAAGTACATGCCTGGAATTGTTTTTCATTTTTTCTTTTTTAAATTAAGTGGATATACCAAGATTTGATCTTCATTTAAAGCATATAGATAAAGGTGATCTAACAACATTATGACACATTTACATTTTGTAATCTATTGCATAATTTAAATAAATAGCAAATTTCACTTATGGAAAAATTAAGTCCAAACCTGCATTTAAAATTACCTCAAATACCTAAAATTAGAATCGGGTGCAAATGATTAGAAGATCATTATACAGGATCTTGTCCGTACCCGTCTTATTTTAAACTACAGACATTTAGTTTGGTTTGCTCCTAGTTGTTGAAGTGTGTGTTATAACTTTGTCCAGAACCCTTGAAGACACAATAGGCAGGTGCAACACTTTGTAGTATCTTATTCCTTTTACCATCCTTTTCACATAATAATTACAGCATTTTTCCAATAAGCACTACAACTCCATATAGACCGTTATTTCCCAGTGTACTCCATGGTCCTGGCAATTTTTAGGTGTGCAGCTATACTTTTGCTGAGGAGCTTTCTTTTGCAACTTATATATTGTCTTATAGTCTCAATACAAGTCAACATACTTTTATATGTTTGAAGAAATGTGAGCTGAATGTGTAAACTATGGAAATATAGCTCAAAATATTACAATGGTTTTCAGGTGGAGTTGGCTGCAGTTATTTATTCTAACCAACATCATTATGGACATATCATTTTTACTTTTAATTGATCTTATTACAGTATTTGGTTACCTGTCCTACAGATACTTCTAGGTAATTCATGAATATTTCTATTATTTACCATAACTTTAAATGCTTCCTTTTCTTTCACCAGTTTTTTTTTATTTTTATGTTTTATTTACTCTTTTCTGTAGCGTTTGCTCCCTTAATTGCTTCTAAATGCTGATGGTTAGCTATGTGCAGTGCAGACACGGGTACAAACTATGCTGAGAGTCAGTTACTTTTCTTGCCATTTTCACTCATCTGTTTATTATGAAACGCTTCTTACTAATCACCACTGAAGTTTATACTCCTCTTTAGCATTCAGTGTTAAGGGAGCAGACTCTATAGAAAAGGGTGAATTAAAAAAAATGACAAAGGAAACGTAAATATTTAAAGTTTTGATCAAAATAGAAAAATTTCAGAATTGTGTAGAATATTAAAATACAAAGGACATATCCATAAACAATGAGATCAACTAGAAGAAAGATTCTTTAACTGTGAAATCGTTTGAAATGAAAATCCACAACTACAGGGGTCCTCAAGGAGTTTGAACAATGGAACTACTAATATGTTTACATAGAGAGAGAGAGAGAGGTTGGGAGTATGCACGTTGCCGCAACCACCACTCGGCTAACCACCTGGATTGAGATCCAAGTGCAGCCATGCAATGGGTGACAATTCAGCACCACACTGAACAAACAGGGTGAGATTTTTTTTTTACAGTGGCTGGAGTGCCAATCTTGGCACCAACCCTCAAGTTTTTCCTGCAAGTTTGAGGACCTGCTTGCAGGGCGGGATGCAGATTAACGTCATACCCAGGACGGAGCAGGTTAAGGGCCTTGCTCAGGGGCCTAACAGAGTAGAGTCACTTCTGGCATTTTATGGGATTCAAACTGGCAAGTTTCCGATTGTCGGTGCAGATTCTTAGCCTCACAGCCACCACTCCACCAATAACATAAATCATAATGATATACTTATTATTATACATTGCTACACGCTACATCTAGGATAACATTTTTTGGTGTGATGAATAAGGATCTAAGGAAGAACTGAAAATGTGTATTATTGAGAAGGCTAATGAAACACAGCACTGCGTGTCAGAATATCAGTGGAATTTCTCTCCAAGCCTGTATTGCTGAGCCCCATGATCAATTTAAAAATGAGTTCTTTCTGAGTACTGTCTGTTTGATGGGTTGTAGGCTATGTGAACACCCTTAAATCCAGACTAGCAATACTGGTGTTCAAGATGGACAATTCCCATGCATCCCTATGGGTGTCCTGACTGGTTTCCCATATGAAGACCACTGTCACCTAGCATATAATAATAATAATAATAATTCATTACATTTATATAGCGCTTTTCTTAGTACTCAAAGCGCTATGCACACAGGGAGGAACCGGGAAGCAAACCCACAATCTTCCACAGTCTCCTTACTGCAAAGCAGCAGCACTACCACTGCGCCACCTGTGAGGACTATGGGGAATTGAACAACTCCTGATTCCCAGCTATTGCTGATCTGTCCATTATTTCCTGCCAGCCAGACACAAAGTTATTTCTCTGGTATGCCAGTCAATATGCTTTTGTCATTGCTCTGGCCTTCCGTCCAGGTAATGTATATTTCCCCGTCTCATCCGGGATGCCCGTTCTCCTTCTATACAGTCATTTGAGTGCAGCACCTTTTTCTAAAAATTACCCCTAACTTTAGAATATATTGCAGCCTTTTTTCTTGGACACTGTTGCATACTAGTGACCAGGTAGAGAGGAGGTTTTATTTTTTGGTTTCAAATTGGGAGGAAAGCAGCACATCCTCGTCTTTGATTACATTGAGGGTATTCAGCAGAATTCTGCATAAAGCTGATATATTTTGTCTAATTTTTCACGTTTCGATATTTTTTAATGCGCATTTGCATATAATGCAAGAAGCACCTATTGAGACAGCCATGTCTGCTTATCTGTCTGTCTGTCCTCATGAAACAACTTGGCCCCCCCAATGGTTTTATTTTGTTGAAATTTGGCACACTTATTCTTCAAAGAAATTTGTTGATACAGTTCCATTTTCATTCAGAGATCTCAATCAGATTGCTGTGCATGAAGTTTAGAAATTTCAAAATCTTCCATTGAAAAGTATAAGTGAAACATTAAACTTGTCTATCTTAAAACATATACATATTTTCACAACTTCAGCTATAAATTCCTTTTTTTAACGTTTAAATTTTTCCTTAAGAAAAGTTGAATCAGTTTGTTTACTTTCTATATTTTCCTCTTTTACTCGTCCGACAGCCACTCGGATGCCCAATTCAAGTCACTCAGACACCAGGGAAGGTGCATACAAGCAGCAGATATAACATAACACGTCTCCTGCTGCGTTAGGTAAATGAACCATAAAAGTACAAAAAAAATGTATCTGGAAATGAGTGGAAGAGTAAAGCAATTACTCTTGTATACAAGACTGAATTGATTGAACTAATATTAGTATTGTAAAGAAGTGACATCATCATCGTGCCGCTAAGCAGTGTTTAACTTATTTAAGTAAATGGGAAAGGTGCAGCGTCCCTAAATAATATAACCATAGGATGAGTTTAGAAAGGGAACTGTAGTTAATATGCGGGCAGAAGATTGGAGCCGTAGGGCATACAACAATGGTAGCACTGTGGCATACAGTTTCTACGGTGCACGAAGAGGCTTATTGTGTTGCAAATAGCAAGGACAGGGAGGGATTACAGCTTGTGCCATGCTGAAAAAGTTGTTAGCCACAAAATGTAAGCTGACTCAGCATGGATTATGATTTATCCGTGCCCAAAGAGTCGCTTTCTTCAATGTATCTTCACATTCTAATTAAAATCTTGTCACCATTAGTATTTCCATTATACAATAAATCTGTAGCCTTCCAAGTTCTTACTTATTTATATAATTTTAATGAATTACTGGGTTTTAAAGGATAATTTCAGTATTTTTCAAGTCAAAATTATCTCTTCACAAACATGGTGAAGAGATAAGGGCTTTATATAAATTTAAAGGTTAAGGGCTTTATATAAATTTTAAAAATACAATGGAGGGTATGAGGCACGAATGAAAAGCTTAAAAGCTTACTAAATACATCCATTTTTCAAGGCAAGACAGTTTTTGAGTATTGATCTGTTTTTCAAACCTCTTATGTTCTTATTTAATATAAGACATTACTTTTCCATTGAGTTATAGAGGGTGGGTTAGGGTTTTTCCAGTTGAGAAAGCTAGTATGAGAAATCTCATTAGATTTTTCATCACATGCCATTAAAGGATTAGGGATTGTTTTGAATCTGATGGTACTGTCTGACCAAAAAAAATATATCCCATATTAGTGTCAGGGCTGAATATTGCTGTAGAGAACTTATGTTGTGTCTGCCTAAAACATTTTGTATTGCTGTAACACATATTGTTATTCATATCTGGCATATGTCATTGACTTCTCCATGTCACCATTGTTATTGTGGTTTATATAATGGGTTGTGCCTTTTGTGCTAATCTTAGGGCCACCACCATAGTGTTATTAGTTACAACTTCCATTGCTGGTCTTTGGGCATGAGTTTGTCACTTTGTTGTGTCAATTGATGATATTTTGAGAGCAGAAGGGTAGACAGAAACAGAATCAAAACCAGGAGATCAAAAAGCATCATCAACAAGCCAAAGCAAGAAGCATACTTTATAGTAAAAAATTCATGTGCAAAGAGATCAGAACCAGAATGACAAAACAAAATTAGTTTTCAGCAAAAGAACATTTGGAAAACAAGGTTTTCTATCCACTGTTCAGATAAGGAAATAAACTTTCAGCTGCCTTTTTAACTCGTGGCCTTCATTACCCTCGGGTTGCAACCTCTGAGGACACATCTCCAGAAACACAGAACAGTTCCCCTAATGACAGGTGCACAAAATAGTGACAAGCGCTAAGAAATAAAACAACTCTTAAAGTATGCAGAAAAAATTAAAAGTAAGCACTAGAATTAAGTTCAGGATCTCAAAAAACACTAGAATGACTGCTAGATCATTTTAAATGACGGAAAAAAATATTTAAAGATTCAAAATCATAACATAGTCAGCCACTATGAAGATCTAAAGACACACCTAGGGAAAGGATAACAGACAAATGTTTAGGATTTCTTTCTTTTGATAACAAGTTTTTAGCTCTTGTCTTGGATTTGGTGACTGATTTATTTAATTAAGATGTTTATAAACTCCTCTCTGACAAACAACTCTCATTTTTGTTTCTCCATCTTTCTCAGTCCTTATGCACAGGAATGTTTTGCTTATTACTAAAGATATAAAGAACAGATGTGATGTACTGGTGAAAAAAGGAATATTGTCTTGAGTTTGGGTAGAGAAAGCTGTGTGGGTCTTAAAGATTATGATCATCAGTTTCATTTAAGATTATTCTAACAGTTTTTAGATATTTCAATTACAGCTGTTGATAACTTATCTAAACCAGGATTTAATAGACCATTAAAATCTTCTGCCCTTATAAACTTAGGAAAATTTATGTTGGGAATTAAACCAATATTTGGTGTGTATACTTTATTTATATTAATCATTATTTCAGTTTTGGTTTTAATATAATGTACTTCAGGGTCTTATATGATACTAGTAGCTACAAAAGGGAGTGCTTTTTCAATCAGTATTCCTCCTTCTCAGGTCTTCTTGGTATGACTGAAACATTTGATCAAGCTAAACTATTTCTAGTAAAATTGGGTCCTTACTATTTAAATGGGTCTCTTGCAAAAATATATTTGACTAACGACTACAGGGACCTTTATGTCAAAAAACATTTATTCTGAAGTTAATAATTGAGACTTTTAATATCACAGTTTAGCGAGTGTAATGTATAATCAATGTTGAATGACAGTTGTGTTTTAGGAATACAGATATGTTTTTTTGTCCTCAAGGGAAAATTCAGAATTCATGTTTCAAAATAGGACAAGAAAAATAACACCTTTTAAGATTTTTTTTTCAGCAGCAAAATTCTGCATTCCCGCTGCTGAATCATACCACAAACAGTTATTCAACAAAACATACTATTATACTGTGCAGGCATCTAGCAAGACAGTCAAAGGCTAAAAATTACAATTAAACCATAAAGAAAAAAAAATTAAAATAATTGGAAGAAAAAACAGGAAAAGACAAACAAAAATCAAGTTAATAGTTTACTACTTTGAGATTTGCTAAGATTCACTTCACATATAAACATTCTAATAGCAGTTTCCGATATTATTAAAAGAAGGCAAAGAGATTGCTAAGAGAGAAAAGGAAAAGATTAGAAAGAAGTAAACCTGCACCTGTATCTGTGCAGGTTTTCACACCTCCAAACATGTGCTAATTCCAGGTTCGTCCTGTGTCAGAGTGAGTGTAGTTCTGGTCTACACCTGAGTTGGCCCTATAATGGACTGGCTCCCCCTCTAGACCTGCTTCTAGCCTTGTGCCCAGTGCTGAGGGCTGAAATAGGCTCTAGTCTAAATGATCCTGAATTTGATTAAGTGGGTCTGTGAATGTTA